>NC_081151.1:23732298-23734798 GCF_958295425.1 Solea solea | reverse complement strand
ACTTATATATTATATAGACAGATATAATATATAACTTATATATATATATATATATAACATATAAGTTATATATTATATATATATATATATATATAATATATATAACATATATATTATATAGATAGATATAATAGAAAGTGAAAACCCTTTGACAGAAGCTGATAAAGTAAATAAACGTCGTACCTGTTCTCACAGTAGACGAACTTCAGGTCCATGTTGACCCGGGTGACGAACATTTGGCAGTCGATGCGAACCTCGTTGATTGTGGGCGGCGGCAGAGCGTGAGCCACCACGACCATCCCCATGATCTGATTGGGCACCGAGCGACTGTGAGTCAGAGCCATTCTGATACGAAGACGCCCCGTGACGTGGATCACCTGAGTGAGGACACCAGAGAGAGACTGTGTCAGCTTTAAGCAACACAATTAACCCTTTCATCATACGATTGTACTCTTAACACAATTAACCCTTTCATCATACGATTGTACTCTAACACGATTAACCCTTTCATCATACGATTGTGCTATAACACGATTAACCCTTTCATCATACGATTGTGCTATAACACGATTAACCCTTTCATCATACGATTGTACTCTTAACACAATTAACCCTTTCATCATACGATTGTACTCTAACACCATTAACCCTTTCATCATACGATTGTACTCTTAACACAATTAACCCTTTCATCATACGATTGTACTCTAACACGATTAACCCTTTCATCATACGATTGTGCTATAACACGATTAACCCTTTCATCATACGATTGTGCTATAACACGATTAACCCTTTCATCATACGATTGTACTCTTAACACAATTAACCCTTTCATCATACGATTGTACTCTAACACCATTATCCCTTTCATCATACGATTGTACTCTTAACACAATTAACCCTTTCATCATACGATTGTACTCTAACACGATTAACCCTTTCATCATACGATTGTGCTATAACACGATTAACCCTTTCATCATACGATTGTGCTATAACACGATTAACCCTTTCATCATACGATTGTACTCTAACACCATTAACCCTTTCATCATACGATTGTACTCTTAACACAATTAACCCTTTCATCATATGATTGTACTCTAACACGATTAACCCTTTCATCATACGATTGTGCTATAACACGATTAACCCTTTCATCATACGATTGTGCTATAACACGATTAACCCTTTCATCATACGATTGTACTCTAACACGATTAACCCTTTCATCATATGATTGTACTCTTAACACGATTAACCCTTTCGTCATACGATTGTACTGTAACACAATTAACCCTTTCATCATACGATTGTGCTATAACACGATTAACCCTTTCATCATACGATTGTACTCTAACACCATTAACCCTTTCATCATACGATTGTACTCTTAACACAATTAACCCTTTCATCATACGATTGTACTCTAACACGATTAACCCTTTCATCATACGATTGTACTCTACCACGATTAACCCTTTCATCATACGATTGTACTCTAACACGATTAACCCTTTCATCATATGATTGTACTCTACCACGATTAACCCTTTCATCATACGATTGTACTTGACCACGATTAACCCTTTCATCATATGATTGTACTGTAACACGATTAACCCTTTCATCATACGATTGACTCTACCACAATTAACCCTTTCATCATACAATTATACTCTAACACAATTAACCCTTTCATTTGCACACGAAGGCTAAAAAATGGGATGGTGTCGTTTCCATGGCAACAAGCCGACCTTATATCCTGAGGACTTGATGTGAACGCCCCTCTTTGTGAGCGTCGACTTCATCCGGATGAAAAAGGAACGTTCCAGGGTGTTGTCGGGGGACAGGAGACTGGGACTGCTGGACTCCACTGAGACACACACACACACACACACACACATTTTAAAGTTGTCAAAGTCGACAAACAACAAACAAACACATTCACAGTGTCGGCCAATCAGAGCCAAGCAGAGAGCGACAAGTCCACAACACAGAGTGGACAGGAAGTTCACAGAGACCGTCAAAATAAAAGTCTCCATACACACGTTTGAGAAGATGTGAAAATAAGAAAAAAAGCTCAAACAATGTAAAATGTATCAAAACTTTGACTTAGGTGAGAAAAGTCTTGTGAGTCATGTGACCTGTTTAAAGTTTCAACCACGTCTCTACGTTAAAGTATCACGACGTTGTGAGGCTCCAAAGTGGGCGGGGTTATGATCATTTTCTAGGCCATTTTCATTGATGTGTATGTGGAAATTCTTTGCATTTTTTGCATTTTTTGTCACCATGGTTACTAGAAACGCTTAGAACGGTCAGATCGCAACATTCACGATCAAACTGCATGTTTTGATATAGGACGTGTGGGGGATTTCTCTGCTGAGCAGGCACTCCAGCAACACTCAAAAACACTAATTGACCTGATTGGACGTGCGCCTGTGTTGCCATGGTTACAGGTCACCACCTATTTGCCCAGAATGTGTCTTTGAGAAGT
>NC_081151.1:23702298-23714798 GCF_958295425.1 Solea solea | reverse complement strand
CACATGTCACATGTGTGTCACATGTGTGTCACATGTCACTCCTGCCTCCACACCTGAGTCACATGATGTTATTTACGACTTCTCTGCGTGTTTGACGAACACTGTTTACGTTATATAAAGAGTGTGTGTGTGTGCCGACGTGCGCGCATGTGTGTCTGCAGGGCAATTAATTGAGCAGTGATTGGAATGCGACGCTGCAGCCTGTTGTGAGACCCTACAGAGCTTTAAACACACACACACACACACACACACAGCTGTGACCTTGACAAAAACAACACACTATTGATGCTGCTCTCCCTCTCTGAGTTAAACTCTCTTGTCTATATGTATACATACATATATATGTATGTATACATATATATGTATATATACATATAAGTATATATGTATATATACATATATGTATATATACATATACAAATATATGTATATATACATATGTGTGTATATATATATACATATATGTGTACATATGTGTATGTATATATGTATATATACATATAAGTATATATGTATATATACATATATATGTATATATACATATATGTATTTATACATATATGTATATATCTATATGTATGTATATATATACATATATATGTATACATATGTATACATATATACAAACTAGTGAGACACAGGTTTAGTGTGAGACACAGGTTTAGTGTGAGACACAGGTTTAGTGTGAGACACACAGGTTTAGTGTGAGACACAGGTTTAGTGTGAGACACACAGGTTTAGTGTGAGACACAGGTTTAGTGTGAGACACAGGTTTAGTGTGAGACACAGGTTTAGTGTGAGACACAGGTTTAGTGTGAGACACAGGTTTAGTGTGAGACACATGTTTAGTGTGAGACACGGGTTTAGTGTGAGACACAGGTTTAGTGTTAGACACAGGTTTAGTGTGAGACACAGGTTTAGTGTGAGACACACAGGTTTAGTGTGAGACACAGGTTTAGTGTGAGACACACAGGTTTAGTGTTAGACACAGGTTTAGTGTGAGACACACAGGTTTAGTGTTAGACACAGGTTTAGTGTGAGACACAGGTTTAGTGTGAGACACAGGTTTAGTGTGAGACACAGGTTTAGTGTGAGACACAGGTTTAGTGTGAGACACAGGTTTAGTGTGAGACACAGGTTTAGTGTGAGACACAGGTTTAGTGTGAGACACAGGTTTAGGGAACACGAGCTGCACTGTATCAGTGAATATGATCAGATGCTGCTGACGGAGCAGCTCCACTATCTGAAATGACTTGTTTGTTTTCAATTTCACATTCCAGCTGATTTTCTCTGGATCAAAACACAGGAGGTTATTACAGCGCAGTGTGTGTGTGTGTGTGTGTGTGTGTGACTCCTCCTCTGACTCTATGTGCTGCCGTTTAATAATAAGAAAAGGAGTCAAACACACACCTGTGATTTATTACTGTGTTTCTGTGACGTCGGGGGGGGGGAAGTACATTTCCCATGATGCAATGCAGACTTAAGTGAACATAATCTGACAGGATCTAATCAAATCTACGTCAGTTTAAGTCTATGATATCTTAAGACCATGTTCACGTCTTTATCTCACTGTGACACAGACTTTTCCTACAGGAAACTCAAGTTTGTAAAACACTCACTCTCCCACACCAAAGCCCAGACAGAAAACCAGTGCTGGTCTACTGCTGCCTCGTGTGGTCACTTTGTGTCACTGAGGTCAATCTGAACAAAGGATTTTAAATGCTGAAGTGTCAAAATAAGACTTAGTGATGGAGGCAGCAGTGGATCAACAACTGCTGTGTGTGTGATGTTAAAATCACTGATATTCTCTGTGGGCTTTGGTGTGGGAGAGTGAGTGGTTTACACACTTCAGTTTCCTGTTAGAAAATCTGAAAAACACTGAGATAAAGACGTGAACGTGTTATTAAGATGTCGCAGACTTACACTTATCTGCCGACTCTGTTGTTAAGACGTTCAAATGTGTGTTTGTGTGTGTGTGTGTGTGTCTCTGCCGGCAGCCGCGTCTGTCAGTCATTTTAAACCTGAAATATCCCTTTAAAGACACATCAGCATGCAGAGCAGAGGAGCCGTGATCGAACCAGCGACTCCTTTGGTTAGAAGACGAATCGCTCTACTGCTCTCGAGCACTACAACAGCAGTATGTGGTGTGTGTGTGTGTGTGTGTGTATGTGTGTGTGTGTGTGTGTGTGTGTATGTGAAACTGTGTGTGTGTGTGTGTGTGTGTGTGTGTATGTGTGTGTGTGTGTGTGTGTGTGTTTCCCTATCAGTTAGACAAGTCATTACTCTTGGCTGACAGCGCTCAGCTCCCGCTCCTCTGCCAGGTAATGAATTCTCCTCCAGATAAAGAAAATAAAAATCATCTTTAATTTATCCGCCTCGCCGTTGTGTAAACTCTGATTCTTTATGCCCGGGTGCGTTGGATTCGCCGCCGCTCCCCGCCCGCCTGCCCGCCTGCCCGCCGCCTCCACCCCCGCCTTCCTCATCCAGCCTCTGAGCAGAGAGATGATGATGATGATGGGGAAGCAGACGCTCTGCTGCGGATGACAGAGCCGCCATGAAATATGACGGATAAAAGGCTGCAGGTGTGTGTGTGTGTGTGTGTGTGTGTGTGTGCGCTCGACTCACACACACACAGACACACACACACACACACTGTGAATGCACACAGTCGTTACACTTCACCGTGAAACTGCATCGAAGAACTGTGAGACGCAACAGAATCGTCCAATTAGGACACGTTTGAGAGTTCAGTTTTCACATTGTGAAAAATGCTGTTTTATCTCAGTGTGAGACAGAAAAACTGAACTTTGTAAACCACTCACTCTCCCACACTGTGTGTGTGTGTGTGTGTGTGTGTGTGTGTGCAGGTCACCTGAGACCTTATTTTGCGTGATTTTAATTCAAACCCTCGTGTGTTTCTGCAGACCGGTCGTCTGATGACACTAATCCTGCACCGATCGAACTCCTCGTCCTCCTGAGCTGTCATTTGTCTCTGGGACGACTCGTGTTTACTTCTTGTCTGCAGAACTTTCTTCAAGTGGCCGTTTGGCTATAGGAGGATAAATGGTCCAGTGCAGACGTCACTGAGTGCCCCCTGCTGCTCAGAACCACCTGAGATCTTTATCTCACTGTGAGACAGAAACTGAAGTTCATAAACCACTCACTCTCCCACACCAAAGCCCATAGAGAAAATCACTGATTTAAGCTCGCAGGGACACAGGAGCTGCTGGTTCTCTGCTGCCTCGTGTGGTCACTTTGTGTCACTGAGGTCAATCTGAACGAAGGACTTTTAAATGCTAAATTGACAAAACAAGACATCAGAACTTAGTGATGGAGGCAGCAGTGGATCAACAACTCCTGTGTGTGTGATGGTAAAATCACTTGTTTTCTCTGTGGGCTTTGGTGTGGGAGAGTGAGTGGTTTACAAACTTCAGTTTCCTGTCTCACAGTGAGATAAAGACGTGATCACGTTCCTATGCCTCATTATTTCTCTACAATCTAGAAGTGAAACACTGACATGAGAATTGTCGTGAACAGGGAATGATTTTGAAAACACTGCTTCAGCAGCAGCGACAGATTTAATAGAGAAACCAGAAAGAACCTGGTCCTTCATTAAACTTTTATCGGCTCTCGGTGAGGCAGCGAGCGCCGGCGTCACAGGAGGTGAAGCAGCTAAATACAGATTACAATTAGACGTCGTTATCACGTCGCTCATAACGAGACGGTGAGAGAAGAACCACGGACGACACATTGGCCTGATCTTCCTCTGATTGTGGATCCATTATAGATAGAAGTGAACCGTAATGACATTTATGATTTAAATATGAACCGTTTCCTGCTCTGAATGAAAATGATCAAGACTGAAGCTTGAGTCAGTTTCAAATGTGTCTCATTCACTGAATGATGAGACCAGGACCAGTGTCTGAGCTGAAACCACTTCCTTCAAAGACCTGGTTCCACGCTGGCACCAGGTCTTTCACTGATCCAAAGGTTGGCTAGGGTTAGGCTAACCCTAACCCTAAAAACCACAGGTTTGCCAATCCTGCAATTAAATTCTTTAAATGATATTGTGAACACCTGCCAGAAATATCGCATATCAACACTGTCGTTAGATAGTGGAATATTTAAAGCTGCGGTACGTAACTTTTGCTGATTGTTGTTGGTTTGTGTAAACAGTAAAAAAAAGTACCTTAAAGATCCTGACCTGAGAAACTTAAGATCCTGACCTGAGAACCTAAAGATCCTGAACTGAGAACCTAAAGATCCTGACCTGAGAACCTAAAGATCCTGACCTGAGAATCTAAAGATACTGACCTGAGAACCTAAAGATCCTGACCTGAGAATCTAAAGATACTGACCTGAGAAACTGAAGATCCTGACCTGAGAACCTAAAGATCCTGACCTAAGAACCTGAAGATCTTTACATGAGAACCTAAAGATCCTGACCTGAGAATCTTAAGATCCTGACCTGAGAACCTAAAGATCCTGACCTAAGAACCTAAAGATCCTGACCTGAGAATCTAAAGATCCTGACCTGAGAATCTAAAGATACTGACCTAAGAACCTAAAGATCCTGACCTGAGAACCTAAAGATCCTGACCTGAGAACCTAAAGATCCTGACCTGTGAGGGAGCGCTTGTGTGCATACAGCAGCAGAGCAGGGGCGGGCGGTGTCAAACTGCTGAGCAGTAGAATTCACTTGTGGACATTGTCCGTGTCGCCGGGCAGATTTGATCAACATTGTGTAAACTCTTTGAAATAATTTAATCTGAATGTACTGGACGTTAGTTCATCTGTAAAAGTTACGTAGCACAGCTTTAAAAAGTCACATGACTGTTCCTTTAAAAACCAGAGCCGATAATCACTGATCAATTTATCTGTTTGTGCTTTAAAAGAAGAAGACGACTGTCATCACAATCCAGAGGGTGAGACAGGGCGGGCGCACACACACAGGCACACGCACACACACACACACGCACACGCACACGCACAGACACACACACACCCGTGGTCACATGGTGTGACGCTGACATGGCCTAGCATCTGCTCGGCAGCTTCACAATGACACCGATTTGCACTTAAATGAGTGGATTTAAGTGGCGAGCCGCCATTACCAGTCAGCCATATGTGATCCCAATGTCTTTATCCTGCATTACACTGAGGGGGGAGAGAGGGGGGAGAGAGGGGGAGAGAGGGGAGAGAGAGGGAGATCAGGACAGACAGCAGCAGGAGGAGGAGAGAGAGAGAGAGAGAGAGAGAGAGAGAGAGAGAGAGAGAGAGAGAGTGGGGGGAGGAAAAGGTGTCAGACACTGACAGATAAAAGACAATAAACACAGCAGGGTCATTATCAGACCTGATCCAGGTTTTAACCTAAAGATGCTGATCTGAAAACCTCCTTCTCCTGGTCTAAGAACCAAAAGGTCCAAGTCTACGAACTAGAAGGTCCTGGTCTAAGAACCTGAAGATCTTCCTTCCTTCCTAACCTAATTCCCTCTTCCCTTCTCTCCTTTGTTCTCACCTCAACTTCTCCTCCCTCCTTCCCTCCTCCTCTCCTCTTTTCATTCTCAAACCTCTTTGCTCATCGTTTACTCCTCCCATCCTTCCTTCTCTCACCTCCTCCCCCACTTTTCCTTCATCCTTGCTCTCCCTCCTTCCTCCCTTCCCTTGTTTCTCTCTCTTATCTTCTTCTCCATCCTTCTCTCTCTCGTTCCCTCCTCACATTCTCCATCTCTTATCCCTCCTAACTTTCTCCCTTCGGCTGATCTCTCACTTCCTCCTCCTCTTTTTCCCTCCCTCCAGTTACCCCCCCTCTCTCCCCCCTCTCTCCTCCTCCTCCTCCAGGTGTTTTGTGGGGATAAAGGATTGATGAAGCCATCAACTCTCTGCTCTTGACATTTACAAAAAACCCTCCAAGCAAACGCCTCCTTCACTGGGCTCCTCTCTCTCTCTCTCCCTCTCTCTCTCTCTCTCGTTATCTGTCTGCAGAGCTAGCTCGCTCATCGTTCGCCCGACCACATCATTAAGACCCAGTAATTAGGGCTCATTTGTAAAGCCAGTGTAAATAAAGGCCCATAATGGTCGGGATATCAGTCACAGCGAGGCGTAAACTCCACGTGTGTGTGTGTGTGTGTGTGTGTGTGTGTGTGTGTGTGTGTGTGTGTGTGTTAGGTGAGAGGGGACATTAGTAAATTAGCCCATGTGTCATTAGAGCGTGTGTGTGTGTGTGTGTGTGTCAGAAAAGTTGGTGTGAAACAGATCGAGTGTGTGTTTGTGAGACACAGATAGAGACAGGAGACCTGGATTAATCACTGTGTGTGTGTGTGTGTGTGGTTGACAGGACACATTAGGAAATTAGCACCTGTGTCATTAGTGAGCAGGAATACAGAGTGTGTGGAGGGTAAAGGTTGTGTGGGTGTGTGTGTGTAGGTTTTTTCAAGATTAAAATATTCAAGTGTTTTGTTTTTTAGGTGAAATATAAGGTGAGTGAGTCGTAATCAGACACCAAAGAATGACATGAAAAATGTTTTTCCAACATTTCCCATGATGCATGGCGGTAGTAAGAAATCCTGCTTTATTGATTCTTAAAGATCCTAAAGATACTGACCTGAGAATCTAAAGATCCTGACCTGAGAATCTAAAGATCCTGACCTGAGAACCTTAAGATCCTGACCTGAGAACCTTAAGATCCTGACCTGAGAATCTAAAGATCCTGACCTGAGAATCTAAAGATCCTGACCTGAGAACCTTAAGATCCTGACCTGAGAATCTAAAGATCCTGACCTGAGAACCTTAAGATCCTGACCTGAGAATCTAAAGATCCTGACCTGAGAACCTAAAGATACTGACCTGAGAACCTTAAGATCCTGACCTTAGAACCTTAAGATCCTGACCTGAGAATCTAAAGATCCTGACCTGAGAACCTTAAGATCCTGACCTGAGAATCTAAAGATCCTGACCTGAGAACCTTAAGATACTGACCTGAGAATCTAAAGATCCTGACCTGAGAACCTAAAGATACTGACCTGAGAACCTTAAGATCCTGACCTTAGAACCTTAAGATCCTGACCTGAGAATCTAAAGATCCTGACCTGAGAACCTAAAGATACTGACCTGAGAATCTAAAGATCCTGACCTGAGAACCTAAAGATACTGACCTGAGAATCTAAAGATCCTGACCTGAGAACCTTAAGATCCTGACCTGAGAATCTAAAGATCCTGACCTGAGAACCTAAAGATACTGACCTGAGAATCTAAAGATCCTGACCTGAGAACCTAAAGATACTGACCTGAGAATCTAAAGATCCTGACCTGAGAATCTTAAGATCCTGACCTGAGAACCTTAAGATACTGACCTGAGAATCTAAAGATCCTGACCTGAGAACCTAAAGATACTGACCTGAGAATCTAAAGATCCTGACCTGAGAACCTAAAGATACTGACCTGAGAATCTAAAGATCCTGACCTGAGAACCTTAAGATACTGACCTGAGAATCTAAAGATCCTGACCTGAGAACCTTAAGATCCTGACCTGAGAATCTAACGATCCTGACCTGAGAACCTAAAGATCCTGACCTGAGAACCTAAAGATCCTGACCTGAGAATCTAAAGATCCTTACATGAGAACCTTAAGATACTGACCTGAGAATCTAAAGATCCTGACCTGAGAACCTAAAGATCCTGACCTGAGAATCTAAAGATCCTGACCTGAGAATCTAAAGATCCTGACCTGAGAAACTAAAGATCCTGACTTGAGAACCTAAAGATCCTGACCAGAGAAACTAAAGATCCTGACTTGAGAACCTAAAGATCCTGACCTGAGAACCTTTTGTTTCAGTGTTGGTCGACTGTTTCCTGACCTTGAAACATATCCTTGATATCCATGTTTCCTGCTCTGCCACAGTCGTGATTAAAGGTTCTGTTTTGACACATATTTGTCGTACGTGTTGATGTTAGTGATCGGCGTCGGTGGTCTTGGATGGATGGTAGCTTTCACAGTCTCGATAGGTCACGTGACACACACTCAAAGCTCATATTTACATTTGGGAAACAAGGTTGTTGTTGCTATTGTTGCTTTTGTTGAGAGGGAACTGTCCCAAGACGAGGAAATCACTTCATGAGGTATTAGATGACAGTTTTTCTGTCATAAAACAACATCCAAGGTGGCGTGCAGCGGTTTATGACTGTAATAAAAACCCTCATTGATCATTTTAAGAACCATAACAATGCTTAAAAATAGCTGTGAGATCTTCTGCAGCCTGAGAACACACATCCTGAGTCCTGGTCCTGATCAGAGACACGTTCAAATGATCAAATGGTCAAACAATCCTCTGAACTGCAGTAAACTAAGAATTCACATCCAAGACAACCTCTTTCAAGAGGACCAACAGGTCTACAATGGGTCTACACCAGAGGACCGACCCAAGTGAACCACACTGAGGAGGTAAACCCACCAGGGTTCAATCAAATGGAACTCCACCAGGGACTTGTCCAAAAACTGGGCTCTTTTTCTGATCTGATTACCTTTGATTACGACTAATAGTACGTGAGAAATTGCTGAAAACAACGTATCAAGTACGGACCAACGAAGTGGATCACACCCGCGCGACCTTAAATATTACCCAGACAAAGGTCATCCTCGAGTCCAAGTGAGTGTTTGTGACAAAAGACTTTGTCGAGACACCACGGTGTCTCCACGCACTGCTGATGCCTGAAAGGAGGCCAGATCCACAGACTCCTTCAAAGACCTCGTCAAACTCGCTCAAGAACGTCTGGAATTGACGTAGGACTCCATTTAAGCTACGACTGCTTAAAGCTACTAACAGAAACCATAACTTGAGAAGTCAGTAGGACGTCACCAAGATCACTGAGGACTCCCCCGATGCTCGAGGCACAGAATCATCACAACCTACATTTCCAATAAATCACCTCAAGGTGAACTCAAGCACCAACAGAAATGTTTGGACAATTCTGAAATATGTAAAATAACTCGGCAGACGCTCGAGGACAACGCCACCACTCAGAGAAGAGGACGAGTCTTTAAAGAAGGACACGAGAAACGTCCTCCAGAGCATCTGAAGGAACCTGCGACACCAGCGCGAGGACTTTGATTAAAGGCTGATATCATCTCTGTGGTCAACGCATCACTTTTAGTGCCGTGTGCACATTTCACCGTCTGATCAATGTGTTTCCCATCGATGTCAGAGTGCCAATCAATCTGAGACTGTCGATAAAAATGATCACTCGTCAATGTGTTTATTTGCATTTAATGATCTTAATTAACATTCTCAGACACACACACACACACACACGTCTCTGCACTGTGTCTTTGTGGATCTGGAGACGCAAACGTTCACGTTAATAAAAGACGTCAAGAGTCTAATGGTGTTTTTCCAGCGCCTCGCCTCACCTTGGCACCTACTCAACGTGGGCGGAGTCATCCCTGCATGGTGGTGACTTTGTTTTATATGCGACACACACACACACACACACAGATCATCAGAGTCCATCAACATTTCTGCTGGTGAATGTAACCCAACCTGTGTTCCAGGCTCCACCTGTTCACCTGCATCACCTGATGCACACCAGGAAACAGTCAGTCGCCGTTGGTGAGAGAGGAGACAGACTGAAGATCGGACTCTGTCTCTGACTGCAGAAGACACTTGTCCACACACTAAAGGTGAGTTTGGCACACACACACACACACACACACACACACACACACACACACACACACACACACACACACACACTGATCATGTTTCATATTCTGTCTCTTCTGTTGGTGGAAGTACAGAACAGTTCTAACCCTAACCCTAAAACCAGGTCTTAACCCTGAAAAATACATTTTTAGGGGTGTCAGAATGTGAGGACCAGCCAGTAGTGTTTTGGTGCTCAAAGGGATAACCATACAAGAACACACACACACTCCAACATTTCTGCTGCTAAATTAACCTGTGCTCCAGGCTCCGCCCCTTCACCTGACTCACCTGATACACACCAGGAAACAGTCAGTCGCCGTCGGTGAGTGAAGGACCAGACTCTGTCCTCTGACTGAGTCCAGCTGCAGAAGACAAGACGCTGCTTTGTCCACGCGTCCACACACTGAAGGTGAGTTTGACACAAACCTGTACTCAAAGTGAACTTCAGTGAAGTCAGAGGAGGAGGGAGACCTGACCACTCTGTGTCTGCTCTGCTTTCACAGACAAAATGGCCTCCAGATCAGAGGAGGATCTCTGCTGTCCCGTCTGTAAGGAGGTCTTCAGAGATCCTGTGGTTCTGTCCTGTAGCCACAGCTTCTGTAAAGACTGTGTGAAGACATGGTGGAGAGACAGACCAACACTAGACTGTCCTGTTTGTAAGAGAAGGTCTTCAAAGACTGAACCACCGTGTAACCTGGCTTTAAAGAACTTGTGTGAGACCTTCTTACAGGAGCAAGGTCAGAGGTCTTCAGAGGTTCTCTGCAGTCAGCACTCTGAGAAACTCAGACTCTTCTGTCTGGACCATCAGCAGCCAGTGTGTGTGATCTGCAGAGACTCAGAAAAACACATCGGCCACAAGATCAGACCCATCGATGAAGCTGCACAAGAACACAAGAAGCAACTTCAGGAAACTCTGGAGACCTTCAAGAAGAACTTAAAGAGTCTGGAAGAAGTTCAGGTGGAGTTTGATCAAACAGCAGAACACATTAAAGTCCAGGCCCGACGCACAGAGACACGGATGAAGGAGCAGTTTAAGAAGCTTCATCAGTTTCTACAAGAGGAAGAGGAGACCAGGATGGCTGCACTGAGGGAGGAAGAGCAGCAGAGGAGTCACATGATGAAGGAGAAGATGGAGGCTCTGAGCAGAGAGATAGAAGCTCTATCAGATACAGTCCGAGCCACAGAGGACCAGCTGAGAGCTGAAGACATCTCCTTCCTGCTCAACTACAGAGAGCAGCAGCGCCCCCTGCTGGAGCCTCCACAGCTGCACTCAGGAGCTCTGATAGACGAGGCCAAACACCTGGGCAACCTGGCCTTCAACATCTGGAACAAGATGAAGGACATGGTCTACTACAGTCCTGTGGTTCTGGACCCAAACACTGCTCATCCAGAACTCATCCTGTCTGAAGATCTGACCAGTGTGAGACGAGGAGACAGACAGAAGGTTCCTGATAATCCAGAGAGGTTTGATCATTTCTGCAGTGTCCTGAGCTCTGAGGGTTTGAACTCAGGAACTCACAGCTGGGACGTCCAGGTTGGAGACAATAAATGGTGGACAGTGGGAGTTTTAGAGTCTGTCCAGAGGAAAGGAAAAGACGCAGTGTCTGGATTATGGGGGATAAGGCTCTATAAAGATGAATACTACGAACTGTCACCAGGTAAAAACTCTGTCCTCCAGCTGAAGAAGAAGATCCAGATGATCAGAGTGAGTCTGGACTGGGACCGAAGACAACTGTCCTTCTCTGATCCTGATACTAACACACTCATACTCACACACACTTTCACACACACCATGTTTCCATACATTGACATTGGTGACGATCATCACCCAGTGAAGATGTTACCAGTGAAGGTTTGAGTGACAGAGGGACAGTTCAGAGAGCTGAAGCTGTTAAACTTCACCTCTTTTGACTCTTTTCACTCGTTCTTCTCTCCTTTTAGAGTTTGTTGTGTTTTCACATGTATGAAAATGATTTTACATTTTTGACATTTTTCTTCTGATTTGGTTTAGTAGACGTTTCATAAAGGTTGAAATGAGTACATTTTTAATACATTAAAAAAAAAATCACATGGGTTAGTGTTAGGGTAATCAACAATAAGCGTGTTTGATCAGATAAGTGGTTTTGATGGTGGACTTTACAAACACCATTCATGTTTGATGACCATGTAGAATTTCTACATATGTGAAATGATGAGACACATGTTTGTCTCTTTGATTCTGTGCGTTAACGTCTTTTTGACTATTGAAGTCTGAACATGTGATACAGAGACTGTGATCACTTTGTGTCTCACCGACTTTTTATTGTTTCATTTATGTTAATGTTTGACTGGTCTTAGTTATTATAATAAGTCGCTCATGAAACTTATTATCGATGTATTAACGACATGGTGACGACCTGAGGCTGCTTGTCTTATCCTCACTATGAGTTCATGAAGTTACTGATAAATGTGATGAACACATGAATTAGAGTTGAAGATAAACATGTTGAATGCATTTATAAACTTTATTTTAATATTGTATGATTACTATATTAACCATATTACTAATTATAACAATAAGTCAGCTTCATTTGTAAGCCGCCTATAAAAAAACAGTTAGAAATGTGAAGTTTGAATACAAAGCATAGCAATGAGACCAAAATCATATTCATGGTTAATATTCAACGGAATGTTTTTTTAATTATCATAAAAGTACTTAACGTTGTTATTATTATTATTATTTTCTTCCCTGAGTTCTGTGACAGCAACGTTTTTGATGATCAGTGAATGGAAGAAAACAACATCATTCCTGTGACAACACAG
>NC_081151.1:23687298-23697298 GCF_958295425.1 Solea solea | reverse complement strand
GTGTTTCACTCAAAATTCCAGACTTTTTAAGATTATTTCTCAGAATTCCAGACTTTCACTCAAAATCCGAGTACTTTTTCAAATGTGAAACGACTTCTTTCTAGTTTTCTTATCACACAAAAACACAGCCACAGTGTGTGTGTGTGTGTGTGTGTGTGTGTGTGTGTGAGACACACTCACCTGTGACAGTCCCAGGTAGATGGACACAGTCTCAGAGATGTAGAGGAAGCGTCCTTCCTTGTTTAGTGCAAATACAAACCCGTCCAGAGACTGAAAACAGAGGGACAAAACAGAGACGAGGACGTTTAGTTCACCTCACGGCAGACAGGGGTCACTGTTACACAGACAAAAGAACAGTTCACAATAAAACAGAAAGACAGATCAAAGTTCCAGGGTGTAAATAAGAAACAGAAAACTAGTCACATGACTTGACACAGTGTTGTTCAGTCTCACATCAAATGCTCAGTGAATTCTGCAGCTCCAAAAACAAACAACAAACAGTCTCCGGCCGCCCCTGCTGTGCTGCGGTATACACACGAGCGCTCCCTCAGTCAGGTCTGATAGTTTTGCTTCACTGAGTCACATCAACAAGGAACAAAAGTTACACACTGTAGCTTTAAATGTTTGAGGGACGACCTTCCTTTACATGCGCTAGTTACTTTAGCTTAGCAATTAGCTTCAGTTCAGCTTAGTTACTCCTTTACACTCTGCTCACATCCACCTGTAACTTTAGCTTAGCAATTAGCTTCAGCTTAGCGGTTACTTGCTCCTCCATTGAAGAACAGGCGTTCACACTTACACACTCACTGTCCATATTTGCTAGTTATGTTTAGCTAAGCAATAAGCTTTAGCTTGGCAGTTGTTGGCTTTAAACGCCACTGCCTAATTTAGCAGTTAGCTTCAGTTTAGATACTTGCTCCTCCTTTTCGACAAAAGGTTCTCACACACTGTTTCTGTCTGCTACGTACTTTAGCTTAGCAATTATGATCAGTTGAGCTTAGTTACTCTTTTACACACTGTTCACATCCGCCTGTAACTTTAGCTTAGCCATTAGCTTCAGTTTAACAGTTATTGACTCCTCCCTCTGTAAACAGCATATGTTTACCGCTACGGTTCAAATTAGCAGTTCGCATTAGCTTAGTTACGTCATCTCAACAACAGCCACTCACACTTGTACATGTCAGCTAGTTACTTTAGCAATTAGCTTTAGATTTCATGTGACCTTACATTTGGAGGTTAGCGTTAGCTTAGCATGTGGTCAAAATATCCTCATCCTGTGTGTGTGTGTGTGGATAACTGTACGCACACACACGTGTAGGCGTGTCTAATGGTGTGTTTATGTGAAAATCACGGCAGAACAATCGAGTCTCACACACACACACACAGAGCTCTGACTGTGTCTAATACCATGGTTATATGAAGATCATGGCACAGCACTCGACTCCTCCAGCACAACACACACACGCGCACAATCACACACACAGCAGGTGTGCGTGCGTGTGTGTGTGTGAGTGTGTGTGTGTGTGTGTGTGTGTGTGTGTGTGTGTGTGTGTGTGTGTGTGTGTGTGTGTGTGTGTCCTCTCACATGATGAGATGCTAATGACATGTTAATCGTCACTGAGCCTCATCAATGTCCATCCATGCTGGGCTCCTCATTAATGTGTGTGTGTGTGTTGTCCACCCCTGGTCCACGCTGTTGTCCTTCACACTAACCGTCTTTGTCCAACAAGTTAATTATCCTCAGATGACATTTGAATGTAGCACTAATGCTAATTAGCTTAGCTTTAGGTGTTACATAGCATACTTAATAGGAGCTACGCAGGGGGATAACATGGTAGCTTGTGAATAATGAATATGTTTGGCATTAGCAGCTACTGTAGCTACATGTCATAGCGTCAGTGTTTGGCGTTAGCAGCTACTGTAGCTACATATCATAGCATCAGTGTTTGGCGTCGATGTAGTAGCATTCAGCAGTGGGCGGGGCGTAAACTCTATGATATACAACACTTGTATTTGTACAATATACACCGTTTCAGTAGTAGGGTTAATGGTAGTTTAGTAGTAGTTTTATCAGCAGTTGTTGTAGTAGTTTGAGTGGTAGTTATCTTAGTAGTAATCTCTGGGAGTCACATCACATTTCCTTGTTGTAGAATTTCTGAATAAATGAGTGAAATGATCTTCACCTGCTTCAAACACCAGAAACCGTCACTGACTCAAAGGTCGTGGAGTCAAACTGTCGTTAAAGTGGAAACAACGGTGATATAAGGGTAACTGCAGACGTGTACACACACACACACACACACACAGGTTACAGCTCTTGTTGTTTGTCTTCTTCTTGTCTTTACTGGGGGACGTTTGGACGAGGTGGACGGTGTCTGAAAGGTCAGGGGAAGCTCTTTTATTTTGATCAAATGAAAACATGCTCTTTCCTCACTGATCAACCTGGAACTCCAGCTTAAAGTGAAAAGAGAAGAAACTTTAATGTGAACTTAAAGGGATATTTCAGGGTTTGAGACGTAGGTCTGGTCACATGACACAAGATCTGCTCTCAGATTTTAGATAAAGTATCTGTGAGGACTTTTCACAGTTTTCATCATCGATAATCAACACATCAATTATATTAAGACCACATTTTTACCAGATCATGTAAAACAGATCACTGATGTTCTCTCTGGGCTTTGGTGTGGGAGAGTGAGTGGTTTATGAACTTGAGTTCCCTGTTGTTGACAGTGAGATAAAGACGTTGTAGTGTGGCTGCACACGCATGTTAAAATGTGACATACATGTAAATAACCCTCTGATTCTGACTAACGGTGGATGTTTAGATTGTTCTCTGATGAAGAAACAGCTCGTCAGTGAATACATTAGTGTCAGACATTGTGACACTTGCCAGATTTACTCATTAACATTTCCTCATTACAAAGATAACAAAAGGTATGAGTGGTGTTTTTAAATGTGATCTCTCTCTCTGTGACAGTGTTAACATTCACACGTTCACGTGTCCACAAACTCTCACGCTCGCTTTCTTTTTATTTCCTTCAGTGTTTGTTGTTTTCTCTCTGTGATCATTTCTCCTCCCTCTCTCCCTCCCTCTCTCTCTCTCTCTCTCTTAATCACTTTCTCCTCCCACTCCCTCTCTCTTTGTTTCATGATTTCTTTATTTGTCGCTTTCCTATATATCACTTTCACCCCATTTTCCTGTCCTTTTTTACAATTCATTTGTTCTCGCGCACACACACACACACACACGCACACACACGCACGCACACACGCACGCACACACACACACACACACACACACACACACACACACACACACACACACACTCTGTTTTTCCATTTGTCATTAAGAGGCAGAGAGCTAGACAGTAACATTTAAACCACCCGTTCTGAATGGTTAAAAGATGGCCTTTCCTGTGCGTGTGTGTGTGTGTGTGCGCGTGTGTGTGTGTCGGTGAGTGTGTGTGTCGGTGCGTGTGTGTGTGTGTGTGTGAGGGCGATCGATGCAGTAATCTGCAGGAGGTGGAAGCAGAGAGAGAGAACCATTCAGCAACGCTCGCTAATCAATTGCAATTCTTTCTTTTACTGTCTGAACGCCCAGATTTAGACATTTGTGTGTGTGTGTGTGTGTGTGTGTGTGTGTACTCACACTTGTGTGTTGTTGTTTATTACTTCTTTTACTGTCTGTGACCTCACACTCTGTGTATTTATGTCTTTCTACTTTATATAAGTATGTGTGTGTGTATTTTATCACGTCGTTGTCGTAAATGTGGAGATTTGATATGACGTCGCGTTTACCCTGACCTTTGACCCTTCAAGCTTCTCATTACAGACAGAAACAGTTGTTTTTTTGTCGTATTGTTTCCAATGAGACGCCCCCTGGTGGCAGAAGAGGTGGACGCAGGACGTCTTTAAAGTCTCCTTCACCTCACGTCCTCTTCCCAGGTTTGTTCACGTTTTGAAGGTGAAAAGTTCGCTTCTCGCACACACACACACACGCACGCGCATGTGCGCACACACACACACACGCACGCGCGCGCGCGCGCGCACACACACACGCACACCTGCGCTGCCATACATACAAAGCACACCGGTGCCGTCGGTTCACACAAACCGGATAAAATAAATAAATGTACAATCAAAATTGCAATTACCTGCAGAAGGGTAAACAAATCTGTGCCCCCCGACCCCCCCCCCCCCACACACACACACACACACACAGTGGGGTTAGCGTTCTAGTTAGCATGCTGAAATGAATACAGTTAGATCCAAAGCAATTTCCTTTTATTTATCTTAGCAGCCGCGCATAAATAAAGGCAAGGGCATCCAGACAATTAGCATAATTACTATGAGGCGGTCAGAGCCTCTGTGGTTTCACACACACACACACACACACACACACACACACACACACACACGCTGCTGCCACAGGGTGGGTGTGTGTGTGTGTGTGTGTGTGTGTTGGCAGAAACAGAGATAGACAATAACTGTGTTTGTGTTTCTTATGTTTCTTTGTGTCATTGCTTCATTTCATAGATGTGTATGTGCGTGCGTGCGTGCGTGCGTGTGTGTGTGTGTGGAGGTTGACCTTGGTCAGTCTGTACTGCCCACACCCAAAAATAAACAGGTGTGTGTGTGTGTGTGTGTGTGTGTGTTATTAATACACAAATAAAAACAAAAACAATATCCCCTCACCAGAGAAGGTGAGGTCACCTCCATCTGTTTTTTGTTTTTATTGATGTGTCTATGAGGATCAGGACCCAGGTGATTCAGGGTGTGGTTTGTACTGGTCTCTGGACTCTGGACTCTGGACTCTGGTCTCTGGACTCTGACGTGTGGAATCAAATCCACGTCACACGTTCACGTCTTTATCTCACTGTGAGACAAGAAACTGAAGTTTGTAAACCACTCACTCTCCCACACCAAACTCCATAGAGAACATCAGTGATTTTAGCTGCAGGGACACAGGAGCTGCTGGTCCTCTGCTGCCTCGTGTGGTCACTTTGTGTCACTGAGTTAAGTCTCAATGAAACATTTCAAAAGCCAGAACTTAGTGATGGAGGCAGCAGTGGATCAACAACTCCTGTGTGTGTGTGATGTTAAAATCACTGATTTCCTCTATGGGCTTTGGTGTGGGAGAGTGAGTGGTTTGCAGACAGACAGCTTTGACATAGTTTGGCATTATTTTGATTGACAGCAGTCGTCAGTGCTCGTGTTGCTTTGGTAACGTCGTCCTCGTGCGTCTCAATCCCCTGCGGTCGTGTCACAGTTTGCTCTGCGAGGTGTAAACACGGAATCCTAAACACAACTAAATAATGCATGCGTGTTGCTGTCGTGCGTGTTCTCCTCTCAGCAGCATATGGCTCCTTACAGTCGGAGCCTCTGGGTTTTTAAAGGCACAGTTCACACATTTAGCTCCCCGTTCTCTCATTAACAACAACTGGAACGAGCGGAGCAGCCGATCCTCAGCTGCTCCCGCGGCTCCACTAAACACAACATTTGTCTGCTTTTATTTTGTGAAGCAGGCTGCTGCGCTGGACGTCTGCCCGGCAACAATTATCTTTTATCTGTGAAAACATTTTTAATTTCTTCGTCCACACAAAACTCCCCGAACGACTCCACACACTGCAGTACCTCTGCCGGGCCTGTTTGTGGCGCTGTGAGGAGAAGACGTTTAAGAAACCTGGAGAGAGGAGATTAATGCGACCTCTTCAAGAGGAACGCTTCCTCAACGCGGAAATTCTGACCTCCGACTACAACTGGAATGAACCAAAAACAGCAAAAACAAAGACAAACGGGAACCCGGATAAGGCAGAAATCCATCTTTACAGATGATAACTGCTGTTAAACACCAACCAACTAACTAACTAACCAACCAACTAACTAACTAACTAACTAACCAACCAACCAACTAACCAACCAACCAACTAACTGAAGGCATGTCAGGGACAGAAGGCAGTAATGTAACTCTTTTTATTACGAGTGTTTCAGAAATTACAGTAAAATTAAATCGTTTATATCGTGATTTAGATTTTGACGTTTGTCCTGTTTACGATAATTTGTCCATATTTACCATATTTTCCGATCATTTTAATAACGTATGAATCTGTAAACGTGTCACACACAAAGAAGTCCCAGCAAACTTTGTCACTGTCAGCGGTTGTGTGTTAGAGAAGGTGCAACGCTGCCCTCTACAGGACAATTTTCAGTTCAAAATCACGATAGCTTTGAATGAGGTTCAAATTAATACCTGATCAAAAGCTGAGTGTGAATATTACGACAAAGACGTAAAGATCTATTTTACCTCCGTCTATAAAAGCTAAACAATAACGTTAAATAATCCAAACTGAACGTTTTTCTTCTTCGTGTGACCGATAAATGTTCTTACTTCATGTTTGTGTGACAAACGTCAGCACATGTTGCGCCCCCTAGTGTTTTTGTCTGCCAATTATTTATTTATTTTTTCTCTTTTACGTTTTACAGCAGCTGTGGTTCTCAGTGTTGCGTTACTGCCTTCTTCTCTTTCCTCTACCTCTTCTTTTTCAACGTCCACATGTTGTTTGCTAGTTTTCTTTCTCCCCTGTACGTACGACGCTCCCATGTCGGACCGTCCTGAAACACGTTCTTGGCGCGTTCTTCCAGCACTTGAACTATGAAACCAAACCCAAGCTTGTCCTGAGCCTCGCCCTGAACCTCTCCCTGAACCTCGTCCTGAACCTCGTCCTGAACCTCGTCCTGAACCTCGTCCTGAACCTCTCCCTGAACCTCCAAACATCTGAACTGTCACAGCTACATTTGTCCACTTTAAACGTCGGGGATTTTTTGGTGGAAGACGTTTTTTCTTACCTGAACCAGGTCAGCGGAGAAAAAGAAAATTGATATGGTTTGAATGCCTAGTACCCTAAATCCCAAGCCCAGATAAATGGGGCCGGTCCCCCAACTGTCCAGGGTGTACCCCGCCTATCGCCCTATGCCAGCTGAGATTGGCAAAGCGCCCCCTGCGACCCTCCTGTGGAGGATAAAGTGGTAGAAAATGGATGGATGAGTACCACATCCGCCATAAAACCTTTGCCAAATCAAATTACTTGGTCTTCTGCTTGTCCGGACCCGGGTTGCAGGGGGGCAGCAGCCCAAACACTCCTCTCCTCAGTTACTTCCACCAGTTCCTCTGAGAGAACCCTGCGACACTCCCAGACCAAATGAGAAATGTCATCCCTCCAGCACATTCTGGGTCTGGTACGTGCCTAGAACACCCCCCAAAGTCTCACCAGATGCCCAAACCACCTCAACTGAACCCCATGTCTAAGGCAGAGCCCAGCCACCCTGCAGGGAAGACTAATCCGTGATCACATCCTTCTGGTCACAACCCACAGCTCATGACCACAGGTGAGGGTTGGAACAGACTGACTGGTAAATTGAGAGCTTCAGCTCCCTTTTCACTGCATCGGACCGCTTCAACGTCCACATTACTGTGGATGCTGCCCCTGAATCAGCCTGCCAGTCTGCTCCATTCTTCATCAAATAGGTGGATCACTGAAAACCAGACAATCCGCAGTGGCTACCCCAAAAGGGAGAAGCCGAAAAAAGGTTTGACTTAAAGAATGTCTAAAATCAGAGAGAACACGACTCTCGGGGGAACCTGGAAATATCTCAGTATCTTCTCGCAGGAGTTGCTGGGTGTCCAGGCTTCCATGGTGAGATAACTCGGGGTGAAGACGTTAGCCTAAACCCCTACGGTCAAGATTACCAAGACCACGATAAAAAGACTGCCATAAAAGAGGAATAAGGTAACCCCCCAAAACCATGTGCACGAGTCCATCTTCTCCCGAAAGTGCCTTTTGGTGTGTTTTCGCAGGCAGTTGATGAAGACCGCTTCCAAGCGTGAATTGCGATCAAGGAGCATGTGCTTCACGATGTTGCCGTACCTCAATTCAAGCTCATTGACGACGGACTTAGCTAACGACCTGGCCTTCTCGAGGC
Source organism: Solea solea (assembly GCF_958295425.1). Classification (NCBI taxonomy): domain Eukaryota; kingdom Metazoa; phylum Chordata; class Actinopteri; order Pleuronectiformes; family Soleidae; genus Solea; species Solea solea. Next base: position 23,689,318 of record NC_081151.1, on the reverse strand, counting down.
GTGGAACGTGGCCCTCGATCACCGTGAGGCCTTTCCTGGTCTGAGTCACCAGGCGGGAGATGTAGGTGGCGATCACCCGGTCAGAGAGTCCAGCGTTAGCGCGAGTCCTCTTGAAGATGTGGTAGATCGCCGTGGCGATGAAGAGAAGAGCCTCCTTCTCTGTCCCCTCCAGAGGGACAGGTTTGATCTGACTGTCCATTTTGAACTCGATGGACACTGAAGGTTGGAGTTCCATCTCGATAAAAGGTTGCTCATGATGTTCTTGTTCTTTAGTGTGAGACTGTGAAGTATTCATTCTGCTTCTGTTGTTGTGTTCTGACAGATGGAGTAAGGTTTCAGTGGGTGTTATTAAAAAGATGAAAGGATAGAGATGAAAGGAAAAGATGACGTCACAATTCCTCTCCTTCCATCATGTCTTCTCACTGGTCTCAATCACCAGTTCCTTGTCTTTCATCTTGTTGGTGTTAAGGTTGTTCTTCTTGTCGTTCTCATAATAGTTTTCTCTTTTTCTCTGGGCTTTAATGACATATTTCATCCATAATGTTGCGTTACTGCCATCTTCTGGAGTGAGACAGAACCACACTGATCAGTACGTCACAGAATTCTTGTTTCTTTCATTAATTCACCTCAAGAACATCTGTTTCCTGTTATCTTCATTTCAGCCACTTACAATCAAATCTGATCAAATCTACGATGTCTTTAAGAACACGTTCACGTCTTTGTCTCACTGTGAGACAGACTTTTATAGTCTATGATTTTAACATCACACACACAGGAGTTGTTGATCCACTGCTGCCTCCATCACTAAGTTCTAATGTCTTATTTTGTCACTTGGGTTTTTAAAATCCTGCGTTCAGATTGACCTCAGTGACACAAAGTGACCACACGAGGCAGCAGAGGACCAGCAGCTCCTGTGTCCCTGCAGCTAAAATCACTGGTTTTCTCTATGAGGTTTGGTGTGCTAGTGTGCAGTTGGCATGGAAACCAAAAAACAGTAAACTTTGTAGCTCACGTCCAACAATCAGGTCACATGGTCCAGCTCTGCTGTCAGAGTTCAGACTTCCTGTTAGAGAGCCCGACCACTTCCTGTCCAAGTAACGTACTGACGAGCAGTGTCGAGAGTCGGGCTGACATTCTGCCCACAAAGGTCAACACACACACACACGCGCACACACACACACACACACACGCACACACACACACAAATCGACTCACACACACATCGTCCTGCTATCATTGCCAAGTCCAAAAGGTCAACTTCATGCTGATTGGTGATAGAACTATCAAATGAACCAATCAATAGCCAGGAGGGGAAGGGGGGGGGGGGGGGGCTCAAGAGAGGGAGAGAGATGGAGTGGGGGGGCGATCGAGGTAAGGAGACTGTATCGAATGAGAGAGGGAGGGAAAATGGGAAGAGGAAGAAGGTGCAGAAAGGTCAACATGTCAATACAGGAAGCAGAGGTGGGAGGAACGATGGAGGTTTGGACAGAGAGACGCGGGGGGGGGGGGGGGGTTCAGAAAGGTCAACACATGTCAATACTGGAGAGAGAGAGAGAGATGTGTCCTCTGTCCTCTGTCCTCTGTTTACTGTACAACAGTGAATGTCCTCTGTAACTCTGCAATCACAAACACCTGCGGTATCAGGAGCCCTCTACAGGCAGCACGGGGTACTGCAGCCACAACATCACTCTGAAAGGCTCCACCGTGAAGGCCTCGGTACACTCGGTCCACCCAACGCGAGATGCACACGAACCGCATGCAAAGAACGTGCTGGGTGCACAAACTGAATCTCCTCCCCACCAGTAGGTGGAGCATTAAGCCGCGCTCACAGCAGAGTGGTTTGGTGACCTGCGTCTGTGCCACGTTTGAGCGTCACACTCGTCTGACACTGAAGCCTCAGTAAGGTTTGACCTCACGTAACACAAACTCTAACGTCACACATATAATCTCTGTGTCTCTCTGCGTCTGTGGTTTTGTTACGTTTACAATTTGCTTCAAAGAAAAAGGTGGATTTTCTTCT
>NC_081151.1:23659798-23667298 GCF_958295425.1 Solea solea | reverse complement strand
CATGACGACTCGTGAAAAAACAAAGAGCAGACGTGTCACATGACCACGTTTGTGTCATAAATACATAAACAAACAAATGAATAAATAAATAAACTGTCTGTCTGTCTGTCTGTCTCACCCTTCACTTCCTCCTCAGCAGCTGTTGTGTTTTATTTTCTGTTGTAAATTAAAAATAAAATAAAGACTTGTTGTGATTTTTTTGCTTTGAGGCTGAAACATCTGTCACTGAGGACACACACAGACACACGCGCACACAAACACACACACACACACACGCGAACACACACAGACACACACACACACACACACACACACACACACACACAGACACACACACGCAGACACACACACAGACACACACACAGACACACACACGCAGACACACACACACACACACACACAGACAGACACACACACACAGACACACGCAGACACACACACACACACAGACAGACAGACACACAGACACACAGACAGACAGACACACAGACACACAGACAGACACACACACAGACACACAGACACACACACACACACACAGACACACACACAGACACAGTCTCAGCTGATTCAGAGATTCAAATCAAAGTTATTCATTAAATGATGAAAGAAACATGTTGTGTTTTTTCCTCAGAGACTGAAACACAAAGATTTAATGAGAGTTTAACGCGACTGCTGAAAACTTCTATCTGAGTCACTTTAAGTCTGTGATCTTTTTATCTCACGTTGAGTTTGTAAACCACTCACTCTCCCACACCAAAGTCCACAGAGAAAACCAGTGACTTTAACATCACACACACACACACACACACACAACACACACACACTGATGCCTCCATCACTGAGTTTAAATTTGTCATATTTCGAATTAGGCTTTTTAAATCCTTTGTTCAGATTGACCTCAGTTACTGATTACTTCAGTTCTGTTACTGCTGCTGCTGTTACTGCTGCTGCTGCTGCTGCTGTTACTGTTACTGCTGCTGCTGTAACTGCTGCTGCTGTTACTGTTACTGCTGCTGCTACGAGATAGAGGAAGAAGTCATGGCAGCAAAAAAGATGGATGACAGACTGATGGAGGGATAGAGAGAGAGAGATTAGAGCATGAAGATGGAGGCAGAGATGGAGAGGGATGTGGGGGGGTGGGGTGAAGAGGCGGAGACGGATGGAGGGATGAAGGAGGAGGAGGAGGAGGAGGAGGAGGAGTGTTTCAGAGAGCAGTTATGAGTGTTATTAAGAAATAGCTCGACCGCTAACGGAGCGTTCAGATGATGCTACAGCTGAACGCTTCACGGCCCAGCAAACACAAGCTCTCTGTGTGTGTGCGTGTGTGTGTGTGTGTGCGTGTGTGTGTGTGTGTGTGTGCGTGTGTGTGTGTCCTCCAACTCTACCCTGCTACTATTTCAAACTGGAACAATCCATTAAATCATTGGTTCTGATCAAAGTGCAGTGTGTGTGTGTGTGCGTGTGTGTGTGCGCGTGCGTGTGTGTGCGTGTGTGTGCGCGCGCGTGCGTGCGTGTGTGTGCGTGCGTGCGTGCGTGTGTGCACTATATTGATAGTCGATTCATCAGTTGAGTGCTTTTTAAAAATAATTAAAACCAGTTTGTGTGATTTTTCAGCTTCTTAAAGGCGATTTTTCAAAAACTTTCAAGGACATTGAAATGTATTTTTCAAATTCACAAACTTTCAAGGACCCATAGGAATCCTGAAGCACAAAATTCAAGCACTTCCAATGACCCATGTGTGTTTTGGGTGATTTTCAAAAACTTTCAAGGTCATTGAAGGTTGTTTTTTTTCAAATTCACAAACTTCTGATGACCCATGTCATAAAGGTGATTTTTCAAAAACTTTCAAGGACCTTGACATTTCTTTTTAAATTCACAAACTTTCAAGGATAAGTGGGAATCCTAAAGCACAAAACTCAAGCACTTTCAATAATCCATGTCTATTAACAGCAATTTTCCAAAACTTCCAAGGACCTTGACATTTATTTTTCTAATTCACAAACTTTCAAGAACCTGTGGGAAACCTGAAGCACAAAATTCAAGCACTTCCAATGACCCATGTCATAAAGGTGACTTTTCAAAAACTTTCAAGGACCTTGACATTTCTTTTTAAATTCACAAACTTTCAAGGATAAGTGGGAATCCTAAAGCACAAAACTCAAGCACTTTCAATAATCCATGTCTATTAACAGCAACTTTCCAAAACTTCCAAGGACCTTGACATTTATTTTTCTAATTCACAAACTTTCAAGAACCTGTGGGAAACCTGAAGCACAAAATTCAAGCACTTCCAATGACCCATGTCATAAAGGTGACTTTTCAAAAACTTTCAAGGACCTTGACATTTCTTATTAATTTCACAAACTTTCAAGGATAAGTGGGAATCCTGAAGCACACAACTCAAGCACTTTCAATAATCCAAGTCTATTAACAGCAATTTTCCAAAACTTCCAAGGACCTTGAGATTTATTTTTCTAATTCACAAACTTTCAAGGACCTCTGGGAAACCTGAAGCACAAAATTCAAGCACTTCCAATGACCCATGTCATAAAGGTGATTTTTCAAAAACTTTCAAGGACCTTCACATTTCTTTTTAAATTCACAAACTTTCAAGGATAAGTGGGAATCCTGAAACACAAAACTCAAGCACTTTCAATAATCCATGTCTATTAACAGCAATTTTCCAAAACTTTCAAGGACCTTGAAAAAACATTTTTATACACAAATGTTCAAGGATTTCAAGGACCCATAGAACCCTGTGTGTGATTGTGATTTTCTAAATTTAAAATGCACAAATATTATTTTAATAAACTCAGAGTGTGTGTGTGTGTGTGTGTGTGTGGGGGGGGGGGGGGGGGGCTGAGGGGGTCTGGTACCCCAGGTTGGGAACCATGGCTCTAGATCTATGAGTCTCAAACTGTGGGGCGTGTAGCAGCAGTGGTACGCACTTTAATAACCGTCGCAGTTTTGTGACATTTTTTGAGTCAGTGCTGGTTTATCGAGGCTCACGCTCTCTCTATACAGCCACACAGTTTCCATGGTAACCATAGTTTCATATCTACTGCTGCAAACAGTCGAGATACCAGGAGGATTTGACGGAGGGAGGATGGATGGGGGGGGCGGGGCCTTCACCTCCTCGTCCGGTTCAAATCAAACGCTCGTGATCCGGCTTCAGTCTGACGTTGTGATTCACGATCAGTGTAAAATAATTCAAAGCAAAAGCAAAAGCAAACACAGCCTTTGAGACAAACTCTTAACTAATTAGCAGCATATATCACCGGCGGCTCGACAAGCCAATTACACCTGATTGGAAATATTTGACTTTGTTCAACACACGCTTTTCATGTCGCTTTTAATTCAGCGTCAAAGCCGAGCGTCTGTGAACGTGAGAGCGGATGATTGACTGGCGAGCACCGACGCCGCGCCGCTGCATGAGCCAATCATGTCCCATTTGTCTGCGGCGCGCGGAGACGCCGGATAAACAGATTAGAAAAAAAGACATTAGAATTTGTCTGCGGCGCGCGGAGACGCCGGATAAACAGATTAGAAAAAAAGACATTAGACGTATAACTGGGTTAGTAAGGACATCAGCTCTAATGGGGGGACGTCCTTCACCAGAGATGATTAATACAGAGTGATCCCAGCGACTGGGACGCTTCCCAGAAACCACGGCGACCAGCGTGACGGGAAACACGCGCTAACACAACAGACAACAGACACACGCTAACACAACAGACAACAGACACACGCCTACACAACAGACACACGCCAACACAACAGACACACGCTAACACAACAGACAACAGACACACGCCAACACAACAGACACACGCCAACACAACAGACACACGCCAACACAACAGACAACAGACACACGCCAACACAACAGACACACGCCAACACAACAGACACACGCCAACACAACAGACACACGCCAACACAACAGACACACGCCTACACAACAGACACACGCCAACACAACAGACACACGCTAACACAACAGACACACGCCTACACAACAGACACACGCTAACACAACAGACACACGCCAACACAACAGACAACAGACACACGCTAACACACACAGACACACACACACACACACAGGAGCTGTTGATCCACTGCTGCCTCATCACTAAGTTCAAATGTCTGATTTTGTCCATCTTCATTTATATTGACCTCAGTGACACACAGTGACCACACGAGGCAGCAGAGGCTTTTCTCTGTGGACTTTGGTGTGTGAGAGTGAGTGGTTTCCAGTGAGACAGAGACGTGATCGTGTTGTTAAAGACGTGGCAGACTTAAACAGACGTACATTGACCTCACGCTCGTGCAGAAACACGTCCTCCTCGTCCTCTGTCCTCCGTGTCGTGTGTTGGACGACAGAACGTCCCCCGAGCTGTTTTTGTGTTTGTCAACAAATTAAAGACAAAAACACGGCGATTATTATTTTTCCTCGCTTTGTTGTGTGAGTGTGTGACAGAACGCAGGATAACAGCGAGGACAGGGAGAGGAGGAGGAGGAGGAGGAGGAGGAGGAGGAGGAGGAGGAGGAAAGATGAGTGGAAAAGGCCGGTGGCCGCGTCGTGAGCCGAAAGCAATTTTGTGGTCTAAATTTAGTTATGCAAAGCCTGTGGGCATCATCAGCATTTAGTAATTAGTTTTATAATTACTGCTGTTTCCCTCTCGCTCTGTCGTTGCATTTCTCTTTACAACAGACGACCAATCCAAACATCTCACACTCGCAGCTGGACAAATCACTCTCTGTTTATTAAGTGCCAGCATGCACCGAGGAGACCGCTGGACGGGGGCGGGGCCGGCAGCAGAGCTGTGCTGACGGGGGCGGGGCCAGCAGCAGAGCCGTGTTCTCACAGCGACTGACAAGTTTATTATTCCCTCATCGTTTAGATCTGTGGGGAAAAACAACAAGATTCTCTACCTGAACGCTGCTTCTCCATCAGTGACACCACTCTACTCTACTTTACTCTACTTTACTCTACTTTACTTGACAGCTGAAATGTGACATCATCAGACTGAAGGTCACTGATTGGTCAGAGAGTGTCGTCACTGAACTGCAGATCAACGTTAAATTCATCGTGAACACGTCATGTGGTGTTTTTGGTCGTCACATGTTAAACTCGGGTGGGCGGGGTCATGTGCTGGTGGGCGGGGCCTGCCCGCGTTGATGCTGGTGTCAGGGTCACTGTGTTCAGTCAGTATAATGGAGGGCGTCATTAGAGCAGTCTGCAGGACGCTTCATAAAAACACACACACACACACACACACACACAGGAGCTGTTGATCCTCCATCACTAACTTCAAATGTCTGATTTTGTCAATTCTTTGTTCAGATTGACGTAAGTGACACAAAGTGACCACACGAGGCAGCAGAGGAGCAGCAGCTAAAATGACTGGTTTTCTCTCTGGACTTTGGTGTGACAGAGTGAGTGTTTTACAAACTTCAGTTTCTGTTGCAAACAGTGAGATAATATTTTAACATACCATAATAGTGTAGCCACACACACACACATGATGCTAAATTGCAGCTTATTTCTTATGAGCTCCTGTAAAAATATGTGTGTGTGTGTGTGTGTGTGTGTGTGTGTGTGTGTGTGTGTGTGTTGATTGTAAACTCGCTCATAGAGTATGGCATTTGGTGTCTGCTCGTCTCTGCATGCATAATGAATAGCCAGGTGTCGGAGAGGGTCTCTCACACACACACACACATGCACGCACACACACACACACACGCACACACACACACGCACACACACACACGCACACACGCACGCACACACACACACACACACGGCTATAAAACTCACACATTAACACAGACTGACACACACAGTGAGATGGTGAGCGGTCAGCCGCGCGCACACACACACACACACGCACAGAGACACACACAGAGACAGAGACACTCACAGAGACACACACACACGTGTCAGGATGCTCCAAAGGTCATGGTTGTTTGTGCGGCGTCCTGCAGCAGATGTGGAGACTCTCTGACAGGAAGTCAAAACCTCCAACACTAAACTGTAGAAGAGCAACTGATGGGTCAATTACTGCAAAGGTCAACAAGAGGGAGGAAGAGGAGGAGGAGGAAGAGGAGAGGAGCAGAGGAAAACTCTGGGAGGAGGAGGAGGAGGAGGAAGAGGAGAGGAGCAGAGGAAAACTCTGGGAGGAAGAGGAGGAGGAGGAAGAGGAGAGGAGCAGAGGAAAACTCTGGGAGGAAGAGGAGGAGGAAGAGGAGAGGAGCAGAGGAAAACTCTGGGAGGAAGAGGAGGAGGAAGAGGAGAGGAGCAGAGGAAAACTCTGGGACAGACGATGGAAGTGTGTAAAATAAGAGTTGGAAGTTTGTTTTTTCACCATTTTTCAGAAACAGGTGTTTGGAAGGGGAGGGGCATCAGGGAGGGGGAGGAGCTTGTGAGTCAGTCTCTCTCTCTAAGTTTTAAAGGTTGATTCCACAAAAATACGACTTTGTCTGAATACTTGAGATTTTAAAGGTTCAGCAGCAACAAGCCGACACCGTCATGTGACGTGTCATCGGTCACATGACGCAAATCACTGAGCTGAGCTTTAAAATGACGTCGCAGAGTTGATTCATGTGCTCATGTGTTCATATTTCATCATCATCCTTTTAGCTTCAGGCTAACAGTTAGCTCAGGTGTGTGACTTTAACACACACACACACACACACACACACACTGTTCATTAAAATGCATTTGCTTCTTCAAAGAGTTGATGACAATCACACCATCTGCTGTGTGTCGAGGGTGTGCGCACACACACGGAGACGCACACACAGACAGACACACGGAGACGCACATACAGACACTTACAGACGCACACAGACACACACACGGAGACGCACACACAGACAGACACACGGAGACGCACATACAGACACTTACAGACGCACACACACACACAGAGACGCACACACAGACAGACACACGGAGACGCACATACAGACACTTACAGACGCACACACACACACAGAGACGCACACACAGACAGACACACGGAGACGCACATACAGACACTTACAGACGCACACACACACACAGAGACGCACACACAGACAGACACACGGAGACGCACATACAGACACTTACAGACGCACACACACACACACACACAGAGACGCACACACAGACAGACACACGGAGACGCACATACAGACACTTACAGACGAGCACACACACACACACGGAGACGCGCACACACACACACACACACACACACACACACGGAGACGCACACACAGACAGACACACAGAGACGCGCACACACAGACAGACACACGGAGACGGACGCACAGACGTACATACAGACACACATAGACACACACACACGGAGACGCACACACAGACAGACAGACACACACAGATGCTTACAGACGCACACACACACACACACACAGAGACGCACACACACACGGAGACAATTAGAGACGCACACACACACACACACACACAGACAGACAGACACA
>NC_081151.1:23642298-23654798 GCF_958295425.1 Solea solea | reverse complement strand
TATCCTTTAATCCATTGCACTTTTGTAATGTGTGTGTGTGTGTGTGTGCGCGCACAGTCCAGTCACAATAAATAAATAAATGTATATATTTATAATCATTCTACAGTGACGTGATCATTTGTTCATGAATATTAATAATGTGCTTTTTAGCTTGAGGACATTTTGTGGTTTTCATTTCACAACAGTTCTTTTATCTTCCTCTGGTTAAAACACAACACGGCACAATTAAAGCTCCTGTGACAAATACAATAAGGGACATTACAGCATAATAATAATAAGAATGTGAATTTTATGGATATGAGACGAGGGTTTTAATTACTAAAGATGAATGGAAACATGAATCAGTGACAAATGTGACACGAGTGTAACGCAGGCCGCCAAATTACAGCAAGAAGAAGAAGACTAAACATGCAAGTGATGGACTTTCAGACGTCAGCTGTTAAATAGATCAAAACTAACATTAATGAGCAAACGTGTGTGTGTGTGTGTGTGTGTGTGATCTGTGCTGGAAAACAATATTTCAGGTCAAAAGAAAAGTCATTTATTCCACTGAGAGCTTTCTTTGTCTTTGTTTTACTGTTTTTAACCAACATTACTGACAATAACCCATAATAATCACGTCTTTATCTCACTGTTAGAGAAGTCTGTAAACCACTCACTCTCCCACACCAAAGCCCACAGAGAAAATCACCAGCAGCTCCTGTGTGTGTGTGTGTGTGTGTGTGTGTGATGTTAAAATCACTGGTTTTCTCAGTGGGCTTTGGTGTGGGAGAGTGAGTGCTTTATGAACTTCAGTTTCCTGTTAGAATCCCTTACTTTCCTCCTCATCTGTCTTCTATCTCACATCCTCTCTCTCTCTCTCTCCCTCTCTCCTACCTGCCTCCTTCCTTACACCCTCTCCTCTCCTCCTTCCTGGGTTCACTGGTGTGGAACAGTTCAGTATTAGCTCTGAAATTAGCAGCAGTCCCTCGTTAAAGAGTTGGCAGGAGCACACGCACACACGCACACACGCACACGGACACACACGCACACACACGCGCACACACACACACACACACACACACAGTGGTGTGTTAATGGTATAAGAGCTGCTTCCTCCTCAGAGACACAGAATGACTTAAACACTTCTTTTTCTCTTCATGTATTTATCATCACATCTTTCTCTTTTCTTCCTCCTCCCTCTGTCTCTCCTCGTCCTCCTTTAACCTTCAAACAAAGAAACATCTCTCCTCCTCCTCCTCTTCACCTCCTCTTCTCCTCCTCTTCTCCTCCTGTGGCTGACAGCCAGCAGACCCTGAACGTTTCTACCTCCTTCCTCATCTTAATGTTATTTAACGTCACAATTCTACCTCCCGTTTTCTTCCCCTAACATCCTTTAAGTTCCCAAATTCTGGCTCGGGGCCCACAGGTGTGTCGCAGGACATTTTCTTGGGGTCCACACGTCTAAATGATTATTTTCCTGAATCTGTTTCTGATTTTCTGATTTTCTTCCATAGAAGGATGAATAAATAAATAAATGAGAGGATGATGTCACATGTTGACATTATTCAGATGAATGACAGACAGTTCTAATGGAAACAAACCATTCAACTTAATGTGATGCACATGTTTCACGCAGCAGCAGCAGCAGGGGGCGCTAACAGCTCAGGCAGTGTGTGTGTGTGTGTGTGTATGTGTGTGTGTGTGTGTGTGCGTGTAGGCCAAAGGTATGTTGTTCTGACTCTGTTGCCAAGCTAATTAGCTGTGTAGCGCGCCGCGGCCTGTGGAGAGGCTACATCACACTGAGTGTGTGATATTCTGCCAAAACACCTTTTTGCTTCTCACACACACTTAATCTCAAGTACATAAACAGTGTGAGCGACACACACACACACACACAGTGTCAGGTCCTGACTCTGTCGTAGCCTGTGATGCTAACATCTCGTTATCTGAGCCAAAGTTCAGCTTCACGCTGCTTGTGACTCGTTGACTTTTTTATCTCCAGAGTTAAAGGAGAAAGTTCCGTTCTTTCCTCACATTCATTCTTTAAATATAATCCAAGTTTAACTTTGTTTCTTTAACACGTTCATTTCATGCGTTCATTATGAGATAAAGACAAAGTTACACGAGTGTTACTGCAAATGTAGCTGTTGTTTGTTGAGTTAGCTTCAGTAGCTAAGACAGAGCTCGTTTTCAAGGTCAGATCCAAGGTGAACCTAATGTTAGAAACACATCATTAGCTTCATAAGCTAAGATAGCTACGTCAGAAGAAGTATAGCTATTCTTATGTTAGCGCCTCACTGTTAATTGTACAAGCAAAGTTAGCTTCAGTGGCTAAGACAGCGCTTGTGATCAGGTCCAAAGTTAAAATAATGTTAGAAACGCACTATTAGCTTCACAAGCTAACTGCGCTCAGGCAGATATACAGTAGTATGGTCTTAAATACTATTAACTTAGTGAGCAAAGGTTGCTAACTGAAAAAAATAATAGTCAATACCTCACATTAGCAACACATTCTGAGCTGTAAAAGCTAAGTTAGCTAAGGTGGCTAGGTCAGAGCTGTTGACCAGGACAACAGAGAATTAGTTAACACTTGCGATACATGACTAGCTTCCCAGGCTAACTCTGAGATCAGGGAAATCTAAAATTAGCAGCACATTATTATAGCTTTATAATGTTATTTATTTAATGTAAGCAAAGGTAGCGTCCTGACATCACAGACAGGAAGTGGCACATGTTTGTCTCATCACGGTAACTCTTAGACCGTTTGTGACGTCTAGAAAACTGTCATTACGGTAAAACCTCAGGATTCCACGGACTGAGCGTCCAATCACACGTTCACAGTCACGTCAGATTCATAAACGGTCACAAATAACTGCCCCATATGGCAGTTATTTGTGACACACACACAGACACACACAGAGACAGACACACACACACACACACACACACACACACACACAGAGACAGACACACACAGACACACACAGACACACACAGACACACAGACTGAGCGTGCTCCTCATAATTTACCCAGTGAAAGTTACAAACCCGCCAACAACAGCCTCTGTACACATCTGTCGGGTGCCACGCTGCTGCCAGCTTCTCTGGCTGTGACTGATCAAAGCAGGTTACTGCAACCTGGTGCTGAGGCCAGACGCACACACACACACACAGAGACACAGACACACACACACACACACGCACACACGCACACACACACACAGAGACACAGACACACGCACACACACACACGCAGTGTGAGCTTGACTTCATCTATAATAGATGAGGTAAACACAAAGAAGACGGGCCTTCTTTTCTTCTTCTTCTTCTTCTTCTTCTTCTTCTTCTCCGTTCTTTTCGATTTATTCTTGTATTGAGTAAACACTGGAGCAAATCAAGGCTGGGCTTTTTCTGCAGTTAACTTCTGTCAGGTCGAAGGTTTCGGACTGTGACCGACAAATAAAAACAACCTCTCAACCCCGCAGTATTTCACTTTACACACACACACACACATTTATACACTGGGGTTTTTTTTTACTTCCAGAAAGAAAGAAAGAAAGAAAGATTTTTAGTCAAATTCATGACAATGAATCACAACCAGGAGCAGAGCCAGTGTGTTTCTGTGCCAAGAGGAAATGTCACTTATCAGACCGTGTCATCACACACACACACACACACACACACACACACACACACACACTGCTGCCTCCATCACTAAATTAAAATGTCTGATTTTGTCTCTTCATCTTTTAAAATCCTTCACTCAGGGTTTATCAGTCAGTGACACAAAGTGACCACACGAGGCAGCAGAGGACCAGCAGCTAAAATCACTGGTTTTCTCTCTGGACTTTGGTGTGTGAGAGTGAGTGAGTGGTTTATAAAAGTCTGTGCTGTGGGTCTGAAGCAGCAGGGGGCGCTCACCGCAGTCAGCTGTGTGAGCACCTCATACAAGCACACTTAAAAAACACATTATCACCTGATGTCACTCCATTTAAAGGATGTGAGGAAAAGGAAGCAAGGATGAGGAGGGAAGGAGAGAGGAGACATGATGAGATGATGAGAGGCAAACAGAGGGATGAATGGAGGGAGAGAGGAGGGGGACGAGTGGAGAGACGCAGTGAGAGGCAGAATTAGACGACCATTTACATAAACACTCCTCGTGCTTTTGTTGCTGCAATTAACTTCAACAGCTTTTAGCTTTTCACACTCACAGTGACACCCTGTGTGTGTGTGTGTGTGCGCGTGTGTGCACGTGTGTGAGCGGGTGTGTGAGGGTGTGTGTTATGCAGCTGAGGACGAGCGCAGCTTCAGAGGGGACACACGGGGACAAACTGGGTCGTACCGGGTCACGTCGTGAGATGTTCAGGGACCAGAACTGTAACTGTACATCTGAGCTTCAATATTAAACTCTTCTTCTGTCTTTGTACCAGTGTGTATATATATATATATATATATATATGTGTGTATTTCTATGATATCATATGTATGTGTCCGGATATTTCAGAAAAGTGGTGAGATATTAGCTCCTCCCTCTTCTCCGCGTCTAACAGCCAATCCAGTTTCTATCCATCACTAACCTTAACCATAACCAGTTAATGACTAACACTAACCTTAACCATAACCATAGTTCAAATCTTAGTCCTAAACTTTAACCAGTTACTCAGAAATGAGGTTCTGCCTCATTAGGACCAGGTTTATGACAGAACACACACACACACAGACACACACACACAGACACACACACAGACACAGACACACACACAGACACACACAGACACAGACACACACACACACCGTCTGGTCCTAAAGTCCTAATCATTGCGAGACAAAAGACACTTCCTCTCTCTCTGAGCTCGATTGTTCTTCCTGCTGCTGTATGAACTCGTCCCACTGACAGGAAACTCCCTCTGGAGACCTGAGATCACAGATGCTCTGCTGATGGGATGTCCACTTAGTGAAGACACACACGCACACACACATTTATGTGTCACACGTGGACACACACAGTTTGACCATCACATCTTCATTCAAGGGCGAGCGTCACACACACACACACAGGTCCATCTGGTCAGTAGAGGTGGTCATGTGTCAGGCAGGAGGCCGAGTCTGCCAGGTCCTGCCATGATTAAGAACTCAAACTGTGTGTGTGTGTGTGTGTGTGTGTGTGTGTGTGTGTGTGAGACAGCTGCAGTCTGACCCCCACCACCTGAGGGACGGGACTGTCCACACCAAAATGAGTTGGCTAAAATAACTCTTTTTTTTTGTTTTACAGTTTTCAACATTTTCAGCTCAGTCTGGACGTCCTCACTTTTCTAAAACGTCCTCACTTTTCTAAAATGTCCTCACTTTTCTAAAACGTCCTCACTTTTCTAAAATGTCCTCAGTTTTCTAAAACGTCCTCACTTTTAGAAAGTAAAGCTTGATGAAAGTGAATTTCCGCTGAAGAACACGACTCACACAGAGGACAGTGAACGTCTCACAAGGCTCCATCACTGTCTCTCTCTCACACACACACACACACACACACACACACACACACACACACACACACACACACACACACACACAGAGGAAAGCCCTGCTCTTATGAACGTATGAAACACGTCCACAAACATCGCAGACGCGTGTTTCATGCGCGTAAACCTCCGGGGACGATCAAGCAGGAGGACTGAGCTCAGGTGATGCTGGGAAATCGCCGCGGGCAACAGAGAACAGCAGCTCAGGAAGACGAGGAAGACGAGGAAGACGAGGAAGACGAGGTGAGACGCAACTCTGTCAACCACAGACACTGTGTGTGTGTGTGTGTGAGCACATGAACGTGTGTGTGTGTGAGAGAACATGAACATGTGTGTGTGTGTGTGACAGCGGCGTCACAACAGTGGGCGGAGCCGAGGTGAGACGTCAAATGTTTAGGTTACAGAAAGGACACTTTTCTAAAGTGTTGATAAAACAGATGAAATCTATGATGTGTATAAGTTCAGTTATAATAATAATAATAATATCATTTTATTTCTTCAATTTATTTTATATTAGAAGAGACATTGGAAACAAAATGGCGTCTGGGGGTTTGAGCTGAAACTGTGGTGAGTTCAGGGACAATCAGACAGATGGACGTCGAGATCAATGTCTCTGGATTCTGAACATCCCATCATGACTTCAAAAGACCTGTACTGCACACACACACACACACACACACACACACTTCCTCTCTGTGTGAACGTGAGCGATTCATTATTAAAGCGTCTCTTCCAGACAAAGACAGAGACAAAGACAGAGACAGAGTTGGACGAGGAAACAGAAGAAATAAAGAGGGAAAAGGTTAAATTATTGAATCCGTGTCGGGTTTTACTTTTTCTTCTTCAGAATAAAAAACAGAAAGATGAAGAAAGGAGGAGGAGAAGCCATGGAGGGGTTTATTGTCAGGGGAGACGAAAAGAAAAGTTGTCTTAACTTTCTCAATGTCCTCTCTTTCCTTAAAAATTCCCACTTTTCCGTCATGTCCTCAATTTCCTAAAATGTCCTCTTGTCTTATGTTTGAAAGTTTCTGGTCCAAACAAAACATCGCCACGCTCCTGAAAACGTCTTAACTTTTCTAAAATGTCCTCATTTCTTATGGTTTACAAGTGTTTGGTCCTCACATGGACAAGCAGACACACACACACACACACACACACACAGAGACAGAGCAGTAAACAGAGTGGACAGGTAGAGTGTGTCTCAGTGACCACACAGCTCGTCCACCATTTATCTCAATTTCACTTGAACACTGGACACACGAGGGACCAAAGGACAACACACACACACACACACTTCTCAGCTGTGATCAACAGGACGTAGCAAGGGATCATGGGAATTGTTGTCTTCTTTTTCCGCTCTATAGATGTCTCTGTGTCCTAGAGTGAGACGTCTCTGTGTCTTAGAGTGAGACGTCTCTGTGTCTTAGAGTGAGACGTCTGTGTCCTAGAGTGAGACACCTCTGTGTCTTAGACTGAGATGTCTGTGTCTTAGAGTGAGACGTCTCTGTGTCTTAGAGTGAGACGTCTGTGTCCTAGAGTGAGACGTCTGTGTCTTAGAGTGAGACGTCTCCGTGTCCTAGAGTGAGACGTCTGTGTCCTAAAGTGAGATGTCTGTGTCTAAGAGTGAGACGTCTGTGTCTAAGAGTGAGACGTCTGTGTCTTAAAGTGAGACGTCTGTGTCTTAGAGTGAGACGTCACAGAGTGAGATGTCTCTGTGTCTTAGAGTGAGACGTCTCTGTGTCTTAGAGTGAAACGTCTGTGTCCTAGAGTGAGACGCCTCTGTGTCTTAGATTGAGATGTCTCTGTGTCTTAGAGTGAGACGTCTCCGTGTCCTAGAGTGAGACGTCTGTGTCCTAGAGTGAGATGTCTGTGTCTTAGAGTGAGACGTCTCCGTGTCCTAGAGTGAGATGTCTGTGTCCTAGAGTGAGACGTCTGTGTCTTAGAGTGAGACGTCTGTGTCCTAGAGTGAGACGTCTGTGTCTTAGAGTGAGACGTCTGTGTCTTAGAGTGAGACGACACAGAGTGAGATGTCTCTGTGTCTTAGAGTGAGACGGCTCTGTCTTAGAGTGAGACGTCTCTGTGTCCTAGAGTGAGACGTCTGTGTCTTAGAGTGAGACGTCTCTGTGTCCTAGAGTAAGATGCCTCTGTGTCTAAGATTGAGATGTCTGTGTCTTAAAGTGAGACGTCTCCGTGTCCTAGAGTGAGACGACGGAGTGAGATGTCTCTGTATCCTAGAGTGACACGTCTGTGTCTTAGAGTGATACGTCTGTGTCCTAGAGTGAGACGCCTCTGTGTCTTAGATTGAGATGTCTCTGTGTCTTAAAGTGAGACATCTCTGTGTCCTAGAGTGAGACGTCTCTGTGTCTTAGAGTGAGACATCTATGTCTTAGAGTGAGACGTCTGTGTCTTAGAGTGAGACATCTCTGTGTCCTAGAGTGAGACGTCTCTGTGTCTTAGAGTGAGACATCTATGTCTTAGAGTGAGACGTCTGTGTCTTAGAGTGAGACATCTCTGTGTCCTAGAGTGAGACGTCTCTGTGTCTTAGAGTGAGACGTCTGTGTCCGAGAGTGAGACGTCTCTGTGTCTTAGAGTGAGACGTCTGTGTCTTAGAGTGAGATGCCTGTGTCTTAGATTGAGATGTCTCTGTGTCTTAGAGTGAGACGTCTGTGTCCTAGAGTGAGATGCCTCTGTGTCTTAGATTGAGATGTCTCTGTGTCTTAGAGTGAGACGTCTGTGTCTTAGAGTGAGATGCCTCTGTGTCTTAGATTGAGATGTCTCTGTGTCTTAGAGTGAGACGTCTGTGTCCTAGAGTGAGATGTCTGTCTAAGAGTGAGACGTCTGTGTCTTAGAGTGAGACGACACAGAGTGAGATGTCTCTGTGTCTTAGAGTGAGACGTCTCTGTCTTAGAGTGAGATGCCTCTGTGTCTTAGATTGAGATGTCTCTGTGTCTTAGAGTGAGACGTCTGTGTCTTAGAGTGAGATGCCTCTGTGTCTTAGATTGAGATGTCTCTGTGTCTTAGAGTGAGACGTCTGTGTCCTAGAGTGAGATGTCTGTCTAAGAGTGAGACGTCTGTGTCTTAGAGTGAGACGACACAGAGTGAGATGTCTCTGTGTCTTAGAGTGAGACGTCTCTGTCTTAGAGTGAGACGTCTCTGTGTCCTAGAGTGAGACGTCTGTGTCTTAGAGTGAGACGTCTCTGTGTCCTAGAGTGAGATGCCTCTGTGTCTAAGATTGAGATGTCTGTGTCTTAAAGTGAGACGTCTCCGTGTCCTAGAGTGAGACGACGGAGTGAGATGTCTCTGTATCCTAGAGTGAGACGTCTGTGTCTTAGAGTGATACGTCTGTGTCCTAGAGTGAGACGTCTGTGTCCTAGAGTGAGACGCCTCTGTGTCTTAGATTGAGATGTCTCTGTGTCTTAAAGTGAGACATCTCTGTGTCCTAGAGTGAGACGCCTCTGTGTCTTAGATTGAGATGTCTCTGTGTCTTGGAGTGAGACGTCTCCGTGTCCTAGAGTGAGACGTCTGTGTCCTAGAGTGAGATGTCTGTCTAAGAGTGAGATGTCTGTGTCTTAGAGTGAGACGTCTCCGTGTCCTAGAGTGAGACGTCTGTGTCCTAGAGTGAGACGTCTGTGTCTTAGAGTGAGACGACACAGAGTGAGATGTCTCTGTGTCTTAGAGTGAGACGTCTCTGTCTTAGAGTGAGACGTCTCTGTGTCCTAGAGTGAGACGTCTGTGTCTTAGAGTGAGACGACACAGAGTGAGATGTCTCTGTGTCTTAAAGTGAGACGTCTCCGTGTCCTAGAGTGAGACGACGGAGTGAGATGTCTCTGTATCCTAGAGTGAGACGTCTGTGTCTTAGAGTGATACGTCTGTGTCCTAGAGTGAGACGCCTCTGTGTCTTAGATTGAGATGTCTCTGTGTCTTAAAGTGAGACATCTCTGTGTCCTAGAGTGAGACGTCTCTGTGTCCTAGAGTGAGACGTCTCTGTGTCTTAGAGTGAGACGTCTGTGTCCTAGAGTGAGACGTCTCTGTGTCTTAGAGTGAGACGTCTGTGTCCTAGAGTGAGACGTCTCTGTGTCTTAGAGTGAGACGTCTGTGTCTTAGAGTGAGACGTCTGTGTCCTAGAGTGAGACGTCTGTGTCCTAGAGTGAGACGCCTCTGTGTCTTAGATTGAGATGTCTCTGTGTCTTAAAGTGAGACATCTCTGTGTCCTAGAGTGAGACGGCTCTGTGTCTTAGATTGAGATTTCTCTGTGTCTTGGAGTGAGACGTCTCCGTGTCCTAGAGTGAGACGTCTGTGTCCTAGAGTGAGATGTCTGTCTAAGAGTGAGATGTCTGTGTCTTAGAGTGAGACGTCTCCGTGTCCTAGAGTGAGACGTCTGTGTCCTAGAGTGAGACGTCTGTGTCTTAGAGTGAGACGACACAGAGTGAGATGTCTCTGTGTCTTAGAGTGAGACGTCTCTGTCTTAGAGTGAGACGTCTCTGTGTCCTAGAGTGAGACGTCTGTGTCTTAGAGTGAGACGACACAGAGTGAGATGTCTCTGTGTCTTAAAGTGAGACGTCTCCGTGTCCTCGAGTGAGACGACGGAGTGAGATGTCTCTGTATCCTAGAGTGAGACGTCTGTGTCTTAGAGTGATACGTCTGTGTCCTAGAGTGAGACGCCTCTGTGTCTTAGATTGAGATGTCTCTGTGTCTTAAAGTGAGACATCTCTGTGTCCTAGAGTGAGACGTCTCTGTGTCCTAGAGTGAGACGTCTCTGTGTCTTAGAGTGAGACGTCTGTGTCCTAGAGTGAGACGTCTCTGTGTCTTAGAGTGAGACGTCTGTGTCCTAGAGTGAGACGTCTCTGTGTCTTAGAGTGAGACGTCTGTGTCTTAGAGTGAGACGTCTGTGTCCTAGAGTGAGACGTCTGTGTCCTAGAGTGAGACGTCTCTGTGTCTTAGAGTGAGACGTCTGTGTCTTAGAGTGAGACGTCTGTGTCCTCGAGTGAGACGTCTGTGTCCTAGAGTGAGATGTCTCTGACAACACACACACACACACAGACTAACGGCCATGGGTAATGCTACTGCTACTGCTACTGCTAATGCTGCCGGGAGCTCAAACACACGTTACCATGGTGACGAGGTATGCTGCTGGCCGGCCAGGTGAAGAGTCTTGGGCCGAGCGGCGGAGCAGCTGCCCGCATTAGCCGGCCGCTCCCAGTAGGGGTCACTGTGAGACACACAAAGAGAACGTGAGGAGGGTCTGCAGCCACGACACAGAGAGAGAGAGAGAGAGAGAGACAGAGAGAGAGACAGAGGGGAGGAGGAGGAGAGAGAGAGAGAGGAGGAAGAGGAGAGAGAGAGGAGGAGGAGGAGGAGAGAGAAGAGGAGAGAGAAGAAAAGACGGAATTAAAGAAAGGAACAAAGAAAAATCCTCACATGAAGAAGATTCAGTCATGTGATCAACAGTTGGACATTTTTAACTCAGTGGAAAATAAACTAATCACACTACAGTCAGACGACCAATCAACACACACACACTCTCTGTGTGTTACACACAAAGTTTGTTGTGTTGTTGCCTCCAGAGCCTCAGAAATCTGCCCTTTTCCCTCTTTTTCGACAATTTCCACAGAATAAAGCATGTGATTGAAAATGTGCCAGTTTACACACACACACACACACACACACACAGAAACACACACACACACACACACACACTGAAACACACACACACACACACACAGACTGAAACACACAGACACACACAGACACAGACTGAAACACAGACACACACACACACACACACAGACACAGACACACACGCGCACACGCACACACAGACTGAAACACACACACACACAGAGACACACGCACACACAGACTGAAACACACAGACACACGCGCACACACACACAGACACACAGACACACACAGACACACACAGACTGAAACACACAGACACACACACACAGACACACACACACTGAAACACACAGACACACACACACACACACAGACACAGACACACACGCGCACACGCACACACACACGGTGGACAGCGGGACAAAGACAGTGTCCCGCTTTAGTCCCCACACACTCTCAGCTAAACCCAGGGAGAGACCCAGTGAATGCAGCACTCACACAGCACACAGCAGCAAGTGGCGCTAATGGATTCTGTCATTTGAAATAGATGAAGCTCCATTAGAGAGCAGCAGTGTCGCAGCGCTAAGTGGTGACTCTGTCTCTCTCTCTCTGTGTGTGTGTGTGTCTCTCTCTGTGTGTGTGTCTCTGTGTGTGTCTCTGTGTGTGTGTGTGTCGTTGCTTTAACAAGACAGTCCTCAGCTGAGTCAGCGGGGACAGGTGGACGGACACGGACAGGACACAGACGCTGGAGAAACCACGTGTGTGACGCTCAGCACTCACTTTTACATGCTATATGGATATAAAGTGGGCGGAGCCAGATCCCTTCCAGAACTGAACTGAACTGTAATCCAAGTGAGACACGCCCCCTTAATGTCACACATGTACATTGGACAGCTGTTGCCATGGTAATGTTTTTTTTAAAAAGGGGGGGGGACAGCTGTGATTGACATGTCAGGTCACCTCGTATTCACCCTGTCACTGTCTCTCAACCTCCATCTACCTCTCACACACACACACACACACAGAGAGGGTGAGAGAGAACATTCACACGTTCACCTCACATTAAGGCGGTCACAAACAAATGATTCTCACTATTTACATAAAAGTTAAGTGTTTGTTTGTAAACTGTTACCGTGACGACAGTAAACAACAGACACTAAATATTAGACAGAAATAAAGTTGTTTGGTCACTAACCCCTCCCACATGTCACTAACTCCTCCCACAGTCCAGAGCAAAGTCACATGACTTCCATTTGTTTTCAATGGCAGAAAAAAGTGAAATAATCACAAAATAGAAATGTAGAAACATTTTTGAATGAGTGCGGGAAAGAAACAGGACCAGGACCAGGACCAGGACCTGAACATGAACCTGAACCTGAA
>NC_081151.1:23547298-23634798 GCF_958295425.1 Solea solea | reverse complement strand
CCTGGCCCAGGAAGTGTTTCTCAGGCTGTCGGCCAATCAGCTTGGCTCGTTTCCTCTGTGTCGCTAACAGCCCATTGGCCGATGAAAGCCGGCCTTTATTCACCGCTTTCAATCGACGCCTCACACCATCAAAGAAGAGACGTTTATCTTTCCCTCCATCACACACACACACACACACACACACACACACACAGACACACACACACAGACACACACACAAACACCCTCTGTGTCCAAAAATGCCTTCACACAATGAAAGGACAAACAAAAACGTCCACATACAGCAAACATGGAGACAAAACAACACAAACCATGGAGCACTTCCACCTCAAATCCACCTTAAAAGCAAACTTTAAATCCACCTTAACAACAAAGCTTAAATCCACCTTAACAAAGGTCCAGACTTGAGTTTAAATCGACGTACGGCGCCTTTACTTCAGGGATAATGCAGGTGTTGTAAAGACGTGAACACAAAGTCTGTTGTTGAGGAGTTTTTCTCTGTGTTTGGAGGCAGAAAACAAACTGCTGCTGCTGCGGCTGCTGCGGCTGCTGCTGCTGCTGCTGCTGCTGCTTACACTACAGCACTAAAGAGTTTGGAATCTGCATCAAATCTTATAAAGACGTGGAAAGAAGAAGAGAAAGTGTGTGTGTGTGTGTGTGTGGCACTTTCTTAATCTAATAGCATGCAGAGGAAATAGAGCAGAGCTCGACATCCTTGACACACACTGACTCAATACAAGACCTCACACTTTATCATCTGCAGTACCTGTACACGTGTGTGTGTGTGTGTGTGTGTGTGTGTGTGTGTGTGTGTGTGTGTGTGTGTGTGTGTGTGTGTGTCCCTGGGCACTGTGAGGATGGGCAGTAGTTATTAACCTGCTGCCCAATTTCTGTCACGGCTGCTTTGTGGCTGCAAGCAGAGAAGTGTGTATGTGTGTGTGCGTGTGCATGTGTGTGTGTGTGTGTGTGGACTCCTCAGTGAAGTTATTACCAGCGGCCGCTCTCACAAATGACTGAATGAACGTCACTAAAGGAAGCCACTGTGTCTTTAAGTTGGTAAAAAGAAATCATTCCTGGTTCACCAGATAAGAAGAGTTGAGTGCGCCCCCTGGTGGTGCGGTAGGAAGGACACAGAAAAGTGCTTTAGTGTGGATCCACCTGATACAACTGTGTTTCTCTAGTTTTTTAAAACGCAGAATTTGTGCATCATGTGACAAACTGACACCTCACACCTGTCACCCCTGTGACACCTGTGACACCTCACACCTGTCACACCTGTCTCACCTGTCTCACCTGTCACACCCGTCACAACTGTGACACCTCACACCTGTCACACCTGTCTCACCTGTCTCACCTGTCACACCCGTCACAACTGTGACACCTCACACCTGTCACACCTGTCTCACCTGTCTCACCTGTCACACCCGTCACAACTGTGACACCTCACACCTGTCACCCCTGTGACACCTGTGACACCTGTGACAGGTGTCACACCTGTCACAGGTGTCACACCTGATACTGACGACTCATTTACAACATGTTTCTGATCGTTATTTAACATATATATATATATGTGTATATATACATATACATATATATATGTATATATACACACAGAAATCGTAAACAGGACATTCCATTTACATTGGAAAGTGGGAACTGGGAGTCGTGGAAACATCGTAGCAGCGTGTCTGCGGGTGAACATGCTAACAGCGCTGTTTATACGACTGATTTATAGAAATCCTGACGATGACTGCGATGAACCGTGACATCAAAGTTGGAAAAATTCTTCTGCTTATTTTGTTTTACGGACCCAAAAAAAACTCAGCCGTGACCACGTGTGGGTCCCCCACCCAGTGTTTGAGGAACATCTCTGGTCGTCACTTTTCCACCAAAACTACTTTGAATCTGAAAATCAAACCCAAACTCTGAGGGAGAGTCCATCCACAGAGGACGTCTCTGTCCTTCCTGTCCCTGAGATTAAACAACAACTTCCTGTTTGTGTTGATTTTATCTTTTTAAGGAGAACATTTTCACAGCGACTGTCAAAGAAATAAAGATTTTATCCCGACAATCTGAGTGTGTTTAGCTGCAGCAACTGACTGAGTGTGTGTGTGTGTGTGTGTATTTCGATGGTCCCATAACCATTACATGTCACAATAGAGCACAAAGGCTGTGGTTTATCTTCTGATCGATGCTGCGAGCGACTCAGACCCCCGCAGTGAGACATGTCCTCATGTGAATAGAGAGTGTGTGTGTGTGTGTGTGTGTCACACTGAAGCGCTCCGACAGGCTCGGCAGCAGCAGCAGCAGCAGCAGCAGCAGCGGCAGTGACAGCGTTGTCGTCGTCGTCACGGAGACAGGCGAGAGATTAAGCTGAATATCAAACGTCCGTTTACGCTCTCTCTCTCTCTCTCTCATTTACATCCGAGTCACTACACTACGCTGATGTTTACACGCTGAACATTATCAGAGGAGGGGGATCTGACCTTTGACCTCCTCGTCACAGGCTGTGTCACATGTGGGAATAAAATGCTCTGAGTCAAGTGTTTCAGTTTGTGTCCACGTCGTCTCCACAGGGAGAGAACTTTACTGTCAGGACACGTGACGTCAAACTTTACTGTCAGGACACGTGACGTCAAACTTTACTGTCAGGACACGTGACGTCAAACTTTACTGTCAGGACACGTGACGTCAAACTTTACTGTCAGGACACGTGACGTCAAACTTTACTGTCAGGACACGTGACGTCAAACTTTATTGTCAGGACACGTGATGTCAAACTTTACTGTCAGGACACGTGGCGTCAAACTTTACTGTCAGGACACGTGACGTCAAACTTTACTGTCAGGACACGTGACGTCAAACTTTACTGTCAGGACACGTGACGTCAAACTTTATTGTCAGGACACGTGACGTCAAACTTTACTGTCAGGACACGTGGCGTCAAACTTTACTGTCAGGACACGTGACGTCAAACTTTATTGTCAGGACACGTGACGTCAAACTTTACTGTCAGGACACGTGACGTCAAACTTTACTGTCAGGACACGTGACGTCAAACTACGATTCAAAATGAGAGCGGGAACAGAAATTAGTTCCGGACACGAGAAGAACTCGTTTGTGCCGAGTCACTTTAGAGACATCATTCTCCAGATGTGTCACAAATAAGAAACAGGCCAAACATGACTCAGCTAAAACTGTCTGTCTGATAACCCTGATACCTGATCCTGGTCCTAGGAGGAAACCAGGTCATCAGGTCTCAAAGTCAATGAAGAGGAACTTCACATAGAGTCTGAGTTAAGACTCGAGGTTTGAGTCTCAGGACTTGGTCTCAGGTGAATCAGTTACAGTTTGAAGGTCTGGAGACGTCTGGATGACAACATGAATTTTGGTGAGTCTCGTGTCTCACATGGTCCAGAGAAAATCAAGTCTCAGGATTAAAAAAAAACTCTAATTTCCACACTTTCCTGAGGCTGGATTCTTACCTTCTACTGTTCTGTTTTTCTTAAATTCTACTTGCATTTTATTCCTTTGAACACTTATTTTCCTTCATATTTTTATTTCTTGTTTTTGGTTTAAGTTTGTCACGTCTTTTAACTTCATTTAAAAATCATTTATAAATGAAACGCCACGCCTTCAGAGTCACACTAGCCACATATTCTATAACATAAAAACAGATATATTGTTTTCTAATGTTTTTTTTAATTCTACTTATTTTCCTTCAGATTTAATTTCTTTAAATGCTATTTTGTATTTTTAGATTTTTAAATTGTGTTTTTGATAATTTTTTGTTGTTTGAAAAGTGGTTTATAAATAAATGAAAAATGTCATGGTTACAAAGTCACACACGTGTGTGTGTGTGTGACTGATATTTAAATGTGTGTGTGTGTTGCTCACGCGTGCGTATGCTAATCACACACATGATTCTCGCCTCTGAATCTGTTTAGTGTCTAAAGAGGCAGCAGTCGCGGCTCGAGGTCAGCGGAGGGCGCCGCTGAGACGGGCGGGAGGGGGAGGGGCTGTAAAAGAGCTGTAAAACGCCGCGAAAACAAAGCTTCACACCAGACGTAAACAAACTGTCAGCTGTAGTAAAGAGGACCACACACACACACACACACACACACACTTTGTTTCGTTTAAACTCTGGACGTCACATGACTCGCTGCGTTTACGCCGCCACGTTGGCAGGAAAACTGCGATCTTTGAATCCACGCGGATCGAGAAATACCTCGTCTCCGTTTCGGTATCAGTCACGCCGTTTTCCGTGACTTCATAGCTCCTCCTCGACGTGGGCGGAGTCATCACACAACGCTACTCTCACTGTTAGTCGCTAACAATCTCTGCGTTGTGACGCGTTTGTGTGCATGTTTTTTCCCGTCACGCCCAATTCTGACCACAGACGTCTGACGTAAACCATACTCTTTAGCCACGCCCCCATCGCTGCTGATGTTTCCTCTGTGGACAGTAAAGATCAGCTGACTCAGTTTAAATGTGTTCAAAAATAAACTCAAACACAAACGTTGGAATAACAATAAAAACATAACCATAAATAAAAGGTACAACAATATGAAGTCATAGCTAAAGCTGCAGGAAGTCATGTGACGCTTGAACACACACACACACACACACACACACACACACACACACACAGCGCGTCTGAAACAACCTCAACTGTTTTAACAAAGTGCTGTTAATAGAACTAAGATGAGACTCCGCCTCCTCCTCCTCCCCCTCCAACAAATTATTTTTTTGCTGATTAAAACGGAGCGACCACATGCGGCTCACAGTCGTGTGCAACAGGAGCTCAGTATGCAAATCTCAGCCTTTTTAAGACTTATCTACATATCAAATATTCTGCAGGCTGGAGACACGCGCACACACTCTACACTGACCCAGTGTCTGTGTGTGTCTGAGTGTGTGTGTGTCTGAGTGTGTGCGTGTGTGTCTGAGTGTGTGTGTCTGAGTGAGCTCTCATGTTTATCAAAGAGAAGCAGTTATATCTGAGAGCGCTGGACGGCCTTGTGCTGCCAAAGCTAATCACAGAGACGGGCGCGCGTGTGTGTGTGTGTGTGCGTGTGTGTGAGAGAAACAAGCTTGTTATTACACAGAGGTTGAGGTGGAGCAGAGTGTGTGTGTGTGTGTGTGTGTGACACTGAAGGATTATGGGAATGTGTTACGCTGCATTTTTGAGTGTTTGTGTAAATGTGACGCGACGCTGAGAGCTGAAAATAAATCACGTGATTGACGGAGCTTTTCTGTGACTCTACTGTCGTTCTTTCTTCTCCATCAGTGACAGAACTTCACTTTGTGCTCTGACGAGGTTCAGCTGACGGATCGACGCCAACAATGTTCAACTGTAAAAAAATCCTACTTAGAGTTCCAAAATCTACTAAAAAAAACAACTAATTTTTGACATGAGTCAATCTACTAAAGCTACTTCAGCCTGAAGTAAACATATCAAATATGAATAATATTTGAACCCTTTAAATGTTTACAGAACTTTTTAATCAGAAAAAACCCCAAAAGCTACGATCATTTCCATGAAATAACTTTCAAGGAGAATTTGACAGTAATTACTGTTAGAGCCTGACATGAGCAATGATTGGCAGAGACACTGATTTACATACATTCTTAGTTTTTTTGTGGTGGCAGACTTTTTTTTTTTTTTTCTTAAATGACTCATTTGCAAATACTGGTCTTTAATTAAAGGGTTAAAATCCCAAACATGTCATTAATATTTGATATGTTTAATTCAGGCTGAAGTCGTTTTAAAAGATTGACAAAAATATGAATCTATAACATTCTTACAGCTGTTTTTGGGAAGGTGACATTTTTTGCCACCAGGAACAAATGAGTAAGTTTTTGTGTAGCTTGGCTAATTTAAGGAAGTGAGATGACAAACGTGTAAATTAAACACAGACAAAGCGGCTTAACAATAAAACACAGAACGGCATTCTTAAGCGTGAATGAAAGTTTTATAAAATCCGCTCTGAAAGTTTGACCCAAAGTGAGAGGACGTGTTTTGGCGTCGCTACTGTCCATAATTACACCAGGTGCTGATGTTTGGAACAAACACACAAACACACTCGTCTTTGAACAGATGTATAAAAGAATAAAAGTGGTTCCAGAGGTTCCACCTGCAGCTGTCAAACTTTTCCCTCGGCCAACTCTCCCATTAGGGCGCTCGTCCAAAAACCAGCACACAAGTGTCCTTGCATGTCATTGTCTCTGGTGGACAGACGCCAGTCATCAAAGAGTCCACTCTGTGTCCAACAACGTCCTCATTAAAAACCAAAGCCTACATCTTTGTCCACGCAAAGATTTGAAGAATTAAAGTTATTTAGGGTTTTATCTTTGAGTTTGAACATTAAAAAAATCAGTCATTTCTACAACAAGACCAACGTCCTCACAGTTCTACATGTTCAAGTGTCTGTCCCCGTCCCCGTCCCCCCCCCTGCTAATAGGAACCAATTAGCAGCCATTGTCCACTCTCCCAGTAAAAGAGCATTATGGGAATTCCCTCTACTTCACACCTTTCCTTTTATAAACAGGCGCCCAATGAGACGCCTAAAGGACAAAGAGACAGAGGACAAGTGGAGGCCTCGAGGGACAGAGGGACGAGGTGTGTGTGTGCTCTGGTGTGAAAGCAGCTGTCATGTTTCCAGTCAAAATCTGTTGTCTTTGAATGTGAAAGTCTGAGTGACATCATCACTGTGACATCATCAGCGTGACATCATCAGCATGACATCATCACTGTGACATCTTCAGCGTGACATCATCACTGTGAAAATGTAATAAACGACAAAACATCTGAGTAAATGTAACAATAGAGAGTCAATTGTCAGAAAGTCTGCTGCCAACTAGTGGTTGGAGGTTTAAATACAACACAACAACATGTTCTTACACGGCTCACAAAGCAATCACAGATGACACAATTCACCACATTCATGCAATAAGCCTCTGTCGGCCTCTGTTGGTCATGTTGGTAAGTGCGGAAACACAGACAGACAGACAGACAGACAGACAGACAGACAGACAGACAGACCACTAAAAACAATACTTCACTCCCACTCCGAGTGAAACTGTGATTAAGTTTCTCTCAAAACATTTAAATTACTTTTTATTATTCAGCCATTTTTCTCTTTTAAAGCATCACTGACCACACACACACACACACACACACACGCACGCACGCGCGCACACACACACACACACACTCACTCACACACACTCACTCTTCAGTTCAACATTCATTCACGTTTGAAAGTCACTTTTAATTCGCTAAACACTGTTTTATACTGAGAGAAAGACTGTGTGTGTGTGTGTGTGTGTGAGAGAGAACCAAACACAACCAGAACCAGGTTTTTCAGAGTGAAACCAGTGAGTGAGACCACAGACAGAGACAGAGACAGACCATCATCACACTGAGCAGCAGAAACAGCATGGTCTCTCTCATAGATGATGTCATCTGAGGGGCGGAGCCTCTAACATGGACACTTCAGAACCACCTCACAATCTGGAGAACGTTTACACCTGAAATGACTGACTGACTTTATTTATTTATTCATCTAAAGACAGAACATGACGGACCAATCAGGATGATGTGAGTGAGGAGAAGACATGGTGGACAGGCAGACAGGCAGACAGACAGACAGAGAGACAGACAGACAGACAGACAGAGAGGACGAGCGTTATTTAAATGTAAATAAACAGGAGTCGTCTCTATCAGAGGAAAGTTAGTGGAAGCTTTTTATCTTCTGCTGCTGGAGGACTGTTCTGTTATTACACTGTCACACACACACACACACACACACACGTATGTATATATGAGAAAACAATGAATGAAATATGCAGACACACACACACAGACACACTCATGACGTACACACAAGCTACAGCAAAATAGTCAAACACTATAAACTACAAATGAGCCACAAATACACATATTTACACACACACACACACAGATGAACACAGGCATGTGTGTGTGTGTTCATGGACGCTCATAAAACAGGACAAACGCAGTCAAACGAAACAAACACACTGACAGAGGTGTGTGTGTGTGTGCGTGTGCGTGTGCGTGTGCGTGTGTGCATGGCCAGGGGCTACGGCTGCTATCAGAGCTAAGACGATTACCACACATCATTTGTCATCTGGATGGTGGCAACATATAGCTCTACATTTAATTTAGCACGCCGCCATCACACGCTGGGGGGCGGAGTGTGTGTGTGTGTGTGTGTGTGTGTGTGTGTGTTCTGTTGACCCACATACACAAAGCCCTGAAGGAAGTCGAGACAGAGAAAGAGAGAGAGTAATTGAAAGAGAAAGAGAAAAGCAAACAGGAGAGTGTGTGTGTGTATGTGTGTGTATGTGTGTGTAGGAATTCATCACCCCTGTACACACACACACACACACACACACACACACACACACACACACACATGCACGCGCTGTGCAAAACCTTCATAATTTCCTCAAATGTTCCCACGTGTACGTTTTACTTTCTATTTTCCTGTGTTTTCTCATTTTAAAGGTACAGTACGCAACATTCTGTCTCAGTGAATGAAAAATGACAGAAAGTAAAAAATATTCACATTTAAGAAGCTGAAAAATGACAGAAAGTAAAAAATATTCACATTTAAGAAGCTGAAAAATGACAGAAACAGTTTTTTTATGATAGAAAACTTTGAGTCATTGATTAATAATCACTGAATTGTTGCAGTTCTAGTCTCAACAAAGCACAGACGTGAAAACACAACGTCCTTCACTAGTTAGAAAATAATCAATAACATTAATTAAAACAGTCTCTGAAGCTTCAAAATAAAAATAAATAAAACTCTCTTGGAAATACTAAAACGCCCTCGTCGCTTCATTAACAGACATTTGTCTTTATAAGTTTAACATCACCATTAATTGATGAGTTGTTTGGTTGATTTCTTTGTTTTTATGGAGCAAAGAAAGCAGAACAATCACAGAAACGGGTTTGATTTATTAAGAATAAAACACTCTGATGATTAAATGACGTAAACTAGTGAAATATTGGTGGATTATTGATCGACTACCAAATGAATCTCCATCTATTTTAGTATCATTTTATTGACTTGAGTGTTCTTTTTGTTTCCTTGATGTGAATATTTTCTGGTTTTCTGACGTTTTATGAACAAAAACAACTAATTGATCGATTAATGAAGACAATAATCAACAGATAATTGGAATATGAAAATAATTGGGAGTTGCAACTTTAGAGAAGATTCACAGAGAAAGGCCTCAGTGTGGACCTGTCTCTCTCTCTCACACTCACACACACACACACACAGCAGAAGTATTGATCGCACACTCCAGAGTCTGTTTCAATAAGTTATTAAGAATTAAAAATTGACCAGAGAATCTGATCAAATATCTGAGACTGTGTGTGTGTGTGTGTGTGTGTTTTATTCTTCTTGACACTCTTTCCCATTGTCTCTCGTCCTCTCTCTCTCTCTCTCTCTCCACACATCCTAAATTCCTTCTGTTTTAGTTCCTCTCCTCTTTTTCTTTTTCTTCCACCAAATGAGGTCCAGTCTGAGTGTGTGTGTGTGTGTGTGTGTGTGAGACACTCACACACACACACAGACAGACAGACAGACAGACAGACAGACAGACAGACAGACAGGTATATGAAGGATGGACAGAGATGAAGGCAAACGAGGACAAAGACTGAGAGTCTGAATAAAAACAGACTTTGTGGGACCTCGCTGTAAGTGACTGCAGGTCCTCGACGACGAGAGGAAACAAAGAAACTAAAGAAGAAGAAACATGTGACGACTCAGCGTCTGAGTCCAAAATATTCACTCATTCATTCCATTATAATAAAGTCAATCAGTCTGAGCCGCTCCCATGAACTCAAACACTGTTGAAGTCATGACATTTACTGCAGTCTTTGAATGCATCTCGTAGTTGTTTACTCTACTTAACATGCTATGGAACCACCAGAAGTGATTCAATTTACCGGGGCCCTTGAATGCATCTCTGTGCAAACATACTGTTAAACCTGCAGAAGTGGTGAAAATAACCAGGGTCCCTCAATGCATCTTCCAGCTGCTCCTCTAAACTCAAAACTCTTTAGCCAGCAGAAGTGATGGCATTTAAGAAGGTCCTTGAATGCATCTCTGAGCTGCACCTCAAAACTAAACAGACAGTAGAATATGCAGAAGTAATAAAAAATACCCAGAGCTCAAAGCTTCTATTGTAAACTCAACATGGTGCTGAACATGATGAAGTAAAGACATTATTACAGGGGTCATTGAATGCATCTTTCAGCTGCACCTCTGAACTCAAAACGCTATAACCAGCAGAAGGGATGGCGTTTACGAAGGTCCCTGAATGCATCTTAAAGCTAATCAAGTAAACTCAAAACAACCAGCATAAGGGAAGATATTTATTAGGGTCATTGAACGCATCTCTGAGCTGCTCCTCAAAACTAAACACACTGTAGAACCAGCGGAAAACATGACATTTACCAGAGTCTTTGAATGCATCTCTTAGATGCTACTGGAAACTAAACACACCTGCAGAAGTGGTAAAAAATAATCAGGGTCCCCGAAATGCATCTTGCAGCTGTTGCTCTCTAATGAACATGCTACTGAACCAGCAGAAGTGACCAAATTTACTCAGGTCATTGAATGCATCTTTCAGCTGCTCCTGTAAACTCAAAATGCTGTAAGCAGCAGAAGTGATGGTGTTTACGAAGGTCCTTGAAGGCATCCTAAAGCTGCTCCTCTAAAACTTACAAACTGTGGAACTGACAGAAGTAAAGACATTTACAAGGTTCCTTGAATGCATCTCAGAGCTGACCCAGTAAAGAAGAAAAAGTGAAGATAAACAAACAACTGAGGATGAAGAGAGAGGATGAAGACAGAGGACAGGTCGTCTCCTCCGTCTCTATCACTGCAACAATCTCACCATCCATCACACGGAGACACCCACTGTGTGTGTGTGTGTGTGTGTGTGTGAGAGACACTAAACACCATTCATCATTACAGCAAAGACACGACACAGACGCACACAGATGAACGAGGGATGAGAGGAGGAAGACGGATGGAGATGGAGGAAAAAACACATGGACCTGGAGAGAGACAGACAGACAGACAGACAGACAGACAGACAGACAGACAGACAGATAGAGACAGACACAGACAGACAGAGAGAGACAGACACAGACAGAGAGACACAGACAAACGTCAAAAGTCATGGAGTGTCTATTCTGACCACAAGGGGGCATGCCACTGAATTTCAAAATAAGAGTTTGTTCTCATATAAAGTTCACAATAAAAATGTATTTATGCCACAAAATAAATGTAAATAAAAACAAGAAATAAGTCATGCTATTAAACAGAGGACTGCATGAGGACCACGAACCGCGAGTTTGACGCCTCTGTTTGTTTATTATTTTTAGAGAAGGATGAGGATGAGGAGGAGACGAGTGCTGCCTCCTCTCTCTCTCTCTCTCTCTCCTCAGTCATGTGAGGAGCAGATTAGCCTCCACAGTGCACATTTCCTGCTTTAACCCTCTTACATCTCATTTCTGTACAGTTTCATGTTATTTGATGGATTTATTTCAGTGTAAAGTGGAGGATTAGTCACGTCGGAATCAAACTGAGCAGGAGCTGAGAGGAGGAGGAGGAGGAGGAGGAGGAGGAGGAGAGAGACACAAAGAAAAAGTGATGTCAATTCTAAAGACATTAAGACAGATTTAAGTGACAGTAACAGACTGATTTACACTCGTTTATTTATTATTAACATATAACTGTATAGTGGTGTTAATGTAAATACAGACTATTTCTAAATGTCAGACTAATATAAGTGACCTCATGTCACCAGGAAGAGGAATAAACTTCAATAAATAAATAAATAAAAAAAGGTCAAATCAAACGTAAAGCAGGAAGAAAACATAGTTCATAAAGAGTGAGAAGAGAAGAACGTGATGGAGGGATGAAGCAGGTGAAAGGATGAGTGTATTTAAATGTGAGCTGGTGTTAATGAGTTTGGTCAGAGTGTGGAACAGTCTTTTTAAAGCTGCTATCATTCTCATTAATGTAGTGAATGAGCCGCTGATAACTGTCATGGACCTCACACTCCAATTAACAACAACACACACACACACACACACACTGACTGACTACAGGTATGTGTGTGTGTGTGTGTGTGTGTGTGTGTGGGGGGGGGGGGGGGGCACTTTTTTATACTTCAAAAAAAAGAAAAAAACTCAATTTACAGTTTCAGCATTACTTTTTTTAACGAGCGTCCGTTAAACTGCGAGATTGAAATGCTAATTCACCTCAACGTCCGACGATGAATGTAATCTGCCTTTAATCTGACTGACAGACAAAATACTATAACAGACAGACAGACAGAGAGACAGACAGACACACAGAGAGACACACAGAGACAGACTGATTTTTGTGTCAAAAATGATTCTTAATCACGAGGTGAAAATATTCATATAACAGTTAAATTATAATGACATAAAACCTTTATAACATTGTGTCATAAAGTCATTCATTCTCATTATTACTTTATCTGATATTAAGTCAAATGTTTCATTAAAATAATAAACATTTTCTCATTAATAAAGTGATTATTTATACTCAGTACTGATATAACATGATGAATATAAGTGCTAATATTTAAGTATAAGTGATAACACTTAAGTATAAAGGATAACATTTAAGTACAAGTGCTAACATCTAAGTATAAGTGCTAACTTTTAAGTGTAAGTGATAACGTTTAAGAGTAACTCTAAGTGATATCTTGTTATATAAAGTAAATATAAGTAATAACTTATACTATAAACTTATAGAAGTATATCAGTGTTTGTGTTGCTGTGGATCAGTGGTGACACAGTGTGTCCATTTCTCTGCGACTCAGTGAAACTGTGTGTGTGTGTGTGTGTGTGTGTGTGTGTGGAGAAGGTGGAGGCGCGGGGGTGAAGCGGGGAGTGTGAGGTTGTGGAGGTGAAGCTCTGAGCTCTGTAGTGGAACAAATTGAAAGCCGAGTGAGTATCAATCACTGTGAAGCCACACTTAATTGTCCTGGACACACACACACACGTGCGCGTGCACGCGCACACACACACAGACAGACACACACACACACACACACACAAAGGCCACGTTCCATTTCTCAGTTTTGCTCGTGGTCAAAGAGTCAAACTGTAATTATTTGTGTGAATGTGAAGGTGTAAAACACGTCAAACTCAGATTACATGTTACTCTAAATCTGTATAATCCCGGATTACACTTCATATAATCTGGTATTTAATGTATAATCCGCCCATACTGCACACTCATATATGAGTTTTTGGACATTTCTGCATCTTAAAGGTCCAGTGTGTAACATTTTAGATTAGATTAACTGAGATTATTTTAACCTTAACCTCCACGTTTGTTATTATGGCTGAGTTTTTTATCTTGTTCATGTACAAACATTCAGTGATGATGATGATGATGATGATGATGATGATGAACTCATGTCATGAATAAAATATGAACAAACACAAACTCACTCACTTTCTGTTTAAAAACTGCTTCTCTGAGAACTCACGATACACAGTATCATCGTCACCCTGCTGCACACCACCTCTTCTTATGCTGCATTCATGCAGCGCGACTTTTGCGAAAGTCGTGCGTGAAAATAGTCACAATCAGCATCTATTTTTAATGAGAAATATTCTAATCCTCCCAGATCACATGACTGAATGTGTTTCACTTGTTCAGTGCTAAGTTGTTGTGGTCTCAGAGTCGCTGTCTGTCGTGTCCAGGCACGTGGTTGTTATTCTCAGCCACCACAGGTCAAAGGTCAAAGGTCACGGCAGCTGGATGAAACCAGCGACAGCAAAGTTGGATTCAATTCAAACTTTATTGGAATTCACAGGGTGACGACAAAATAAGGTCAGAGAGACACAATAAGGATTCACAGCAGTGTGTGTGTGTGTGTCTGTATATATGTATGTGTGTGTGTGTGTGTGTGCGCGCTCAGGATGTAATGGCTGGTCATTTAATGACAAGGGCTGTAGGACAGTGTGCGTGTGTGTGTGTGTGTGTGTGTGTGTGTCATAAGTCAAGTGGGTGAATAAGTACACACATCAATAACTAAAGGACACTTGCATGAAATTACATGCAGCAGATCCATCATGGCCGACGACAACAACAGCATCAACAATGATGACAACATGGGGGGGGGGGGCTTCAGGCACTGATCACTGATTGGCCTGAAGGTCGTCGTGGAGACACTCAAACACTACAACTACAGACACACAGAACTGAAACCAGGATCGACCTGGTCAAAAGTCTGACTATGAATCACATGATCCACGTATGTTAGTCTGACTAAGACGAGCTGGACTTAAGTCGGACTAATGTGTTTACATGACATTAAGAAAAGTGAATTATTGTCTTAGTCTGACTGAGACTTAACTTT
The DNA here is from genome assembly GCF_958295425.1 of Solea solea. Classification (NCBI taxonomy): domain Eukaryota; kingdom Metazoa; phylum Chordata; class Actinopteri; order Pleuronectiformes; family Soleidae; genus Solea; species Solea solea. Next base: position 23,620,338 of record NC_081151.1, on the reverse strand, counting down.
AACAAGATCATTTCTAATTCGTATTCTTTTTTGCTGACGACACAAATTCCTGCGTCAATGCGCACACACACACACACACACAGGCGCACAGGCGCGTTCATCCTCTGGTTGTTAGCGTAGCTGTTAACCATGCACATATATGGCTAACAGCTTAGTTTAGTAGCTTTTTAAACAACTGTTTGTGAATGATGTTATTCTAATAAAAACATGTAACAGTGACAATTAATATCTATGACTTCATCAAACCTAGAACTGCTGAATCAGACTAAATGTCTGTGTGTCTGTGTGAGTGTGTGTGTGTGTGTGTGTGTGTGTGTGTGTGTGTGTGAGTGTGAGTGAGTGTGAGTGAGAGAGAGAGAGAGAGAGCTCTCTCATCTCTGATCAGCATGAGGTCGAGTTTTTCCCAAATGTCACCATGTTCTCTCAGCAGGTACACACACACACACACACACACACACACACACACACACACACACCTCTATTCATATATTCACAGATTTATCACAGACAGAGTGGACTGAGGTGACTCCGCCTCCTCCTCCATAATCAATAGTCATTTCACCCCCAGGTGTCATTCCTGCCTGCAGGGGGCAGAACAGGTGACCAGAGCGAGGGGTGAACTTTACACCTGCATCAAAACAACTCAACCATGAATGGATGCCTAAATTCATCTCCCACTATTTTATTCATCAACTTTTATTTGAATCATTAAAAACAGTTTCTGTCATTTTTCAGCTTCTTTAATGTGGATATTTTCTACTTTGTTTGTCCATAAAACAAAGAAATGATTGAAAGTGAAACAAAAACAAAGGCACCACCAGGGCGTGCGACTACAGCCGTGAATGATTCATGTCACTATCATTCCTTCATCTACATGTTCAGTTACATAATAACATAAATAAATGCTGTACTTTTACTTCACTACATTTCCTCAAACTGTCTTTGTTACTACCAAATAAGAGCCTTAGTATTATGGTCTGTATTCAAATACAACTATATTGATATTATATATTATATAGATTGTTAGTTTGTCGACTGATCATTTTGTTCCATTTAATGTTGAAAACTGTCGACGAGTTTCATGGAGCAAAGAAGGCAGAAAATATTCACCTTCACGACCTTTGACCTCAGGTGACACACCTGCAGCACAGTACACGGATTTCTACCAACACTCATCCATTCATCCACTCATTCATCCACCACAAGGCCATTAACTTCAACCTGAGCAGAGAAAGAATTTGAAAGTGAGGCGGAGTAATAAAGCGTGTGTGTGTGTGTGTGTGTGTGTGTGTTTAATCTAAAGTGTGGTATAATTGAAGTGTGTGTTTTCAAGGACAGGTGGATATTGGTCCTGAGGTGAGAAACTGCTGAGTCAGCAGGTGTGAGGTGATTACATCCTCTGTCTGTGAGAGGAGGAAGAGGAGGAAGAAGAGGAGGAAGTTCTCCCCCACAAGAGAGAAAAATATTTTGAAAGTAACAGACGACTAAAGACAGGAAAAGACGTTAATGTAACAAAACAGAAATAAAAATGAAATTATTCTGTTTGTCAGGAAACATTAAAGTGTTTCAGTCACCTGACGTCGTCTGAACTTAAAAACTGAGGGAAACAACAGTGAGGCCATGTTCAGAGGCGTCGTTCAGAGGCGACGTTCAGAGGCGTCGTTCAGGAACAACGTTCAGAGGCGTCGTTCAGAGGCGTCGTTCAGAGGCGTCGTTCAGAGGCGTCGTTCAGAGACGACATTGAGAAACAACGTTCAGAGACGTCGTTCAGAGACGACGTTCAGAGGCGTCGTTCAGAGGCGTCGTTCAGAGGCGTCGTTCATGGACAATGTTCAGAAATGACGCTGAAAGATGACGTTCAGAGATGTTCATGGACGACGTTCAGACAACGTTCAGAAACGATGTTCAGAGACGTTCATGGACAATGTTCAGAGGAGACGTTCAGTTTCAGTTGTTTCAGGGTCAGAGGTCGACCACACCCTGACACACATTGTTAGGAAATGTGTAAATAAAAGTTGTGTTGTTGTAGTTTTCCGTGTGACCTGAACATAAACACAGTTATCACAGTCCACTCAGAATTGCTTCCTCTCTTTTTTTTCCTAAAAAATGCATAGAAAACGTCTGCGGCCTCAGAAACAGCAACAGTTTGTTCTGTGTTAGCAAATAACAATGTGTAAACTCTCTGACACGCACACACGCACGCACACACACACACACACACACACACACACACACACTATGCTTCTGTCGCAGAGTAAAGAAGACAAATGTAAATGTCTCAGTGCAGCAGAGGAGGAGGAGGAGCCGGAGCAGGAGCAGGAGGAGGAGCTGCTGCAAACATGTTGTTACTACTACTTTGTGATTTCGCAGCTTCTTAAATGTGAATATGATCAAAACAAAGAAATCATTCAAACTGAATTATTTTGTGTTTGTGGACAAAAACATTATTTCCAGAGTTCTGGAGCAAACCGCCATGAAACAAGATCTGGTCTCAGAGTTTAGATATCGTCATATCATGAGAAAGTATCTGTGATGTCTTTTTCTTGCTTTTAAAAGCTGCTGCATTCATAATAATAATAATTATTATAATAACAATACTAATAATAATAATAATAATAATAAGAACAACAATACTGATAATAAATAATAATAATAATAATAATAATACTGGTAATAAATAATATTGATAATAATAATACTGGTAATAATAATAAGAATAATAATACTGATAATAATAATAAGAATAATAATACTGGTAATAATAATAATAATAATAATAATAATACTGGTAATAAAAATAATAACAATATTGATAATAATAATACTGGTAATAATACGCATACTGATAATAATACTGGTAATAATAAGCATACTGATAATAATAATAATGGTAATAACACTGGTAATAATAATACTGATAATAATAATACTAATAGTAATTGAATACATTTGTGAAATACACTAATATTATATATATATTGATTAAAAAGGTTACTCGTTAACAGGCTAATTATTTGCGTTACAGCTGAATTTAAGGCATATTTATAGTCAATGTCGTTTGTAACACACATACATATCATTTATTAAAAGAAATAAAACTGTGATATCAAAGGTAATAAGTGCAAATGTTATTTTAGTTTCACACGGTTCATGAGTTCATATCCACATGTATCTCCTAGATCAGGATCTAAAGTATAAATCTACACAGATTTCTCTATATGATATAAAAGGTAGATTTTCTGGTGTGTGTCAGCTGTAATTATGACAATAATCTATCTTTACTTTATTCCTCCTTCCTTTTTCACCATGTCATTGCTCTTCTTCGTCCTTTTAATCCTCGTCTCTTCTCCCTCGCCCCATCTCACCCCCCCTCTCTCTCTGTGAGTCTGAGTCTCTTGTCCAGTCGTCCTCTCCATCATCTCTCCATCATCCTCCCTCCCTCCCTCCCTCCCTCCCTCCCTCTCCACTCGGGGTGTAGTGTACTGATAGTGGAAGCACTTGTGCAGTCGGCTATGAAGTCTGTCCTCCTCTCTCTTCCCTCCCTCGACTGCTGGAAATTAATTTGGTCTCCTCCTGATGCCTATCGGCGCTGAAATGCCCCCAGAAATAGATCCACAAACAGCAGCTCAGCCAAAAACACACACACACACACACACACACACACACACACACACACACACACACACACACACACACAGAGAGAGAGAAAGAGAGAGAGGGGAGATGGATGGATGGATGTGGGAGTAAATGGTGGGAGAATGGAGGGCTGGTAGGAGGAGAAGACGGATGGATAATGAAGGACATTAATAGATGGATCACCTACACACATGTACATTATTTTATTGCCTAAACAAACCATCAGTTTTCAGATTGATTCTCCTGCTTCTGTGTGTGTGTGTGTGTGTGTGTGTGAGAGAGAGAACACACACGCACACACACGCACACACACACACACACAGTCCATCCATCACAACCTTTAATGGCCTGCTTTTATTTTCTCTGTGCAGGTTTAAAACGGTCTGACGTTGCGTGGATTTGATACCAATAATATCACGACACCATGATTGTGTTATAAAGCGACACATGACGACGTCTGTGTATCACCCCACACACACACACACACACACACACACAGAAGAGAAACAACACTGAGCTTCTGATAGTTTTACATTTCTCATTAGTTTAGTTTCGATGTTTTCTTTTTAAAATGAGTTTGATTTTATTAATTTTTAGAGCAGGTTTGCTGGGTTTTATTTTCTTGTTGAGTTTTTATTGGTTTTCATGTTGGTTTTGGTGCAAGATTCTTTCATTAGGGGGTGAAACAACTCCTCATTTAATCGATTACTGAATGAATGGTCAACCATTTTGATTATAGATTGTTTAAGTAATTAAAACCAGTTTTCTGATTTTTCAGCTCCTTTAAATATTATATATGAATATTATATACTGTATGAATATTTGTTTTTTGCTGCATAAAAACAAAGACATCATGTCTATGTTTGACAAACACTGATCAGCCTTTTCTGACATTTATAATAATGGACAGATGAATGGATTATGAAAACAATCCTAAATACTGTCTCTCAAATAAAACCCTTCAAAAGAAGCCAAAATAATTAATTATGTATGAAATTCATTTATAAAGAGGAAAACTAGTTTAGTTTTAGAAAACACACAATTAACACTCAGTTGTTGTTGTTGTTTTTAATTCTAGTTTTCGTCAGTTTTGGTAAACTATGACCTCGGTTTATGCAAATGAGCTGCTGATAATCTTCATCATCATCATCATCATCATCATCATCTAAAGTCTCTTGTGGAAGTGGAAACATTGTAAACGTGATTCACTGCACGGACTGAATTCTACTTCCTGTCTCACGACGTTAGCGCACGTCAAATCTGCAACGTACGACAAACTGAATTCAGTGTGAATTTGAAATCATTGATAAATCAACAGGTGTAACAAGACAACAGAAGAGAATCCACTGCAAATGTGATTCTACCAAAATAAGACAAAGCTACAGCATGAGACGCAACAAGAGAAGTGACGTAAACGCACAGACACGACGACGACAACAACAACAAAACTCCATCGTTTCACTTTAGTTACGACACAAAACAGAAGCAGCAGCGTGAAGAAAAACGTGTCACGGCCTTTGTGAGAGTTTCTACTTCACTGTGGAAATAAACACACAAACGTCCACGGAACACACACACACACAGAGAGAGAGAGAGAGAGAGAGAGAGAGAGAGAGAGAGAGAGAGAGAGAGAGAGAGAGAGAGAGAGAGAGAGAGAGAGAGAGAGAGAGAGAGAGAGAGAGAGAGAGAGAGAGACACACAGAGAGAGAGAGACTAAATGTCATTTTTAGGACAGAAATATAAAAAGGTAGAGAATCAACAGGTTAAACCTGGTTTTCCCGATGTTGTAGGGACATAAATGTGTTCACACACACACACACACACGTGAGAGGGACTTGTCCCAACAAAGTAGATTACTGTGTTTTAAAATTAGGATTAGGTCAGGCAGTAGTTTATGGTTAAGGTCAGAGTGAACGTGTGTGTGTGTGTGTGTGTGTGTGTGTGTGTGTGTGTGTGTGTGTGTGTGTGTGTGTGTGTGTGTACGCGTGTCATGTAGAACAGAATCCACTAGTTGATTCAGTTTGAGCAGAAAAACAATGTGAACACACACACACACACACACACACACAGACACACACACACACACACCTCAATAATGATGAGAGCAGAGTGAACCAGCTTTGAGGTCATGACCTGCACACACTCACACACACACACACCAAGGATAGCCACGTTTTTTTTTCCTCCACAGGAACTGAAGCATCAACACAGTCCAGACGTGCACGTGCGCCTCGTGCACACGTACACGCACACACTAACGATCAGAGAAGAGAGAAAACACGAGGTGAAAAAAAAAAAACTGGACAGCTTTTGGTTTTTCCACAAAACACTGAGACCAGAGACCTGTTACACACTCTCTCACACACACACACACACACACAGACTGACTGACACACACACACACACACACAGGGTGACACCTCCAGACTAAAAACACCAAACACCAGACCTGGACGCTGCGCGGTGCAGCTGTGAACAAGCAGGAGGAGGAGCAGTGTGTGTGTGTGTGTGTGTGTGTGTGTGTGTGTGTGTGTGTGTGCGTGTGTGTGTGTGTGTGTGTATGTGTGTGCACCAGTCCGAGCCCCGGTTACCGTTCTCTCCGTGTCGGGTCCTGCTGCTGGATGCTGGGTTTGGTGGGCGCCATCTTCCTGCAACAATTATCTCTGATTCCTGACTTTCTCTCCTCGCCGCCTCTCTGTCGCTCCGCGCGGTTACTCGGACGCGGTGCCGCCGCGTCCGCGGTGCGCTGCGCCCTGACAGCAATGCGTCATGGTCGGTGTGTTAAGACAAAGCCATGTCCGTGTCCGCTTGTGTGTGTGTGGGAACGTGAGGACTATGTATGTGTGTGTTTGTGTGTGTGTGCGCGCGGTGCCGTGCGCGCGTCTTCCGCCGCCGCCGCCGCTCAGCAGCAGCAGCAGCAGAAGCGTGGAAACAACGGGCGGTGCTGGAGCGGCAGGCGGCAGACAGCGGGCTGCAGCAGCTGAGCCATGCCGAGCAGAGTGAGGGGGAGCCCGGGCACGAAGCCTCTGTGATCCTCGCTGTCTCTGGATGTTCACAGGAATTTCCTGCATGCGCTCCGGAGGGAGAAGAAAAGAAACCACACACACACACACACACACACACACTAACAACAACAGGCGCGTCAGATCGTTACATTCCCGCCGCCGCTGCAGCGCCTACATCCCGGTGAAGCTCCCGGTGAACGATCCCCGCCACGGAGCGTCTGTCAGCGGACAAAGTGTCTCCGCTTGTCCGCAGCTGACACCACACATCTCCGCTGTTTGCTCCAGCGCAGCAACACCGCCACTCAGATGCAGTGTGTGTGTGTGTGTGTGTGTGTGTGTTATTTAAATCTCCCTCTCTACAGCAGGTCGCACCTCCGCGGGAAATATTGGAACCACATTTTTTGAACCGTCACACAAACAAAACACCAACAATCATTTAGCCAACGTGCGCAAGGGCTGATGGGTGATTTATTTGGCTGTAAATCTCTCATACACGCTCACGCACGCGCGCGCACATACACACACACACACACATCCTTCAGTGTCATAATAAAGACATCACAGTAAATGTCTTCACTTCACATTCAGACTCACACTCTCCGTTTTCTCTCCATGAAAACACAACATTGACTTTATCTGAATCTGAATAATCTGAATAATCTGATTAATCTGATTAATCTGAATAAAAAGACATTTAAAAGCTGTTTGTTTTCATGTTTCAGGACAGTTATTGGACGTCAGTGACATCATCAGCTCCTCCTCATTCTTCATCAGTTTATTTAAATGTATTTCTTTTTTAAGAATGTATCATTTATTGTAACCTGATGATTAAAGTGAAGCTGCAGCTCTCTCTCACACACACACACACACACACTCTGTGTCTCTCTGTCTACACCAATGACCTGTCAAGGTCAAAGGCATGCTGGGTATTTTCTCCGCACAAACACGGGGGTTAACGTCGCGGTTGTGGCGGGGGAGGTTCAGGGAGGAGGGAACTTCCACCTGCAGCTGATGATGATGATGATGAAGTCGTTTGTTTCCGGGTGAAAATAAAGGTTGAATCCGCGGTGTTCAGTTTAACAGACGACGCCGTGATTTACGAGTAAATTTTCTTTCGTAGATTTCGTCCTTATGCCAAATTCCACGCATGTATGTGAAACCAGGGGGCGCTGTTGAGCTGTGCACATTTGCGTCAATTCCCCGCGAGTATTCCCATTTGGCTGTAATGTAAAATGGAATGTTTAGTGTTGCCACGAGGGGGCGCTGTGTTCAAGACTGAATGTTTCCACGTGGACGTCTTCAGGGCGGGACGATTATTGACCCTCGCACGTTTGGTTCTGATCAGACGTTTTACAGAGGAGTTACAACACTTTGTGTTTCTGGGTCTTCTTTGTTTTTGCTGACACAACTTTGTCGCCCCCTAGTGTCCACACCGCGTGACATTGAGTGAAGCTTTTGGTAACTTTTATTCGTAACCGTGTCCACGCTGACGTCACAGAGTTTGAAGTTGATCACACTGAGTTTTCTTTGTCTGTGGAGAAAAATAAGAATTTATGAAACGACGACGACGGCGGCGGATTTTCAAGGTCACGAGTCAAAGTCGCAGGTTTGATCTCCGGTTTAAACGTTAAACGCACATTTGTGAAGCGACTGAAGCAAATCAAGTTCTTTGTAACTTTCATGTTTGAGTGTGAGGAAAGAATCTTTCGTGGAAAAACTTTCACGCTCTGGTGAAGACGAGAACTTCAAATACGCTTGTTCTTTTCCACCGCGTTGTTTTTAAATTAGCGATAAATCGCAGCGTTTGCGATGATTTTCCCGACTGAACTGTGATTTGAAAACGATGAATTGTTCGCATGTGAGTCAAATGTTTCAAATGTTGGTAAAGCGAGTTTGGAGCTGCTGCTGCTGTTCAGTCACTGACTTTTACGTCTAATAAAGTTATGTCAACATTTTAGATTAAGATTCTGAGTGGGAAGAAATTAAAAAACAAAACAAAGCGTAACCATTGATTTGTGGTCACGTGACCGTGTCACAAAGGTCACAGGTTTGACCTCCAGGTTCTGACGTTGTTTTTGGAGTGAAACATTAATGTCCAGATTACACATAATCTGCCTCCTCTCAGATTCAGTGATTTACGGCTGAAAATCTCTGGTCACATTAAAAAAAAAAAAAAAAAAAAATATGGAAATAAAAGACACATTCACACGTTCACATTCACCATCACTGGTCCTGAGGCCGTTTACAAACACTTCAAAGCTGATGGTCTTTATAATTGCCCATTTCTTTGACTGTGACGCTGCGTTTTATTTCCATAATCTGGTAAACGACTGAGGCTCATGTTTCATATATGACATCACACACAGTGATTTTACTTTTAAATCTCAGAGAGTTTCTATCTTCACTTTTTGACCTGCACCTTTGAAACATGACATTTGTGAGGATTAAAGGAAATTATACGACTGAATAATGAGATATATATATTGAGCATGTTTCTTTGAGTGTGACGCTGCGTTTTATGTCCATAATCTGCTGCTCGTGTGTTGACTCTGACATCACACAGTGATTTTATATTTCAATCTCATTATTCAGTCGTAAGAATGAGAGTCAGGAGAATGTGATCGTCTGTAAACCTCTCACTTTCTGACCTGCACTTTTAAAACATGACATTTGTGAGGATTAAAGGAAATGACGTTGTGACGCTGTGTTTTATGTCCTGATTATTTTTGACATCTCAGTGATTTTACATTTAAATCTCCTTATTTTTATATTTGAGACGTAAACCTTTTGTTTGTTCAAAGACTCTTAATATTTGACGCTGTCTTTTGTCTCCATAACGTCGTCGTCCCGGTGTTTACAGACATTAACGTCTCTGTATATTTCTGATGGTTTGTTTTCGGTTTGAATTGAGCCGTTTGTGTCTCTGTCGTCCTGCTGCTGTGGCGACGTCTTCATGTCCCCGCAGAGACAAATAAAACTAAAAAAAGACATTTTATTGATCTAAATTTAAATGTCGTTATTTTTCATCTGAGCTTAAAAGTAGAACGAGAGTTCAGAGGCAAAGTGTAAAGGTCACAGGTTTGACCTCCAGCACGTGACCTCACTGGACGTCTACAGAGGTATTATATGAGGACGTGTGTGTGCGTGTGTGTGTGTGTGTGTGTGTGTGTGTGTGCGTGCGCTGCTCAGTTACTGAGAGCAGTCAAACAGAGGCGACGTGGATAATGGAGCGTAATGTATAAACATATTAGCTGCCAGCTGTTTGCTGCAGGAAACACGAGGCGTCGAGAGGAAGAAGACGACGAAGACGACGAAGACGACGGAGACGACGAAGACAGCGACGCTTTGACGGGACGGAGAGTCCTGGAGGACGAAGGCCAGACTCAGAGACACTCAGGTGGACTTTAAAGAGGTTTTGTAAGTTTCTGCTGAGTCACTCCAGCGGTCACATGACGTAGCATCTGTCAAAAACTGTCACTTCATACGTTCACAAACACACATCCTTTGATTGTGTGTGTGTGAGCACTGCTTTAAATAACACAATACGCCTTTTTTCCTCCCTTTCTGAGGCCACACACACACACACACACACACACACACACACACACACACACACACACTCCAGATGATTATTAAAAAACAACAGTTGTGGGGGCGTGAGGATGAATGGATGAATCACGGAGAAGAGGGTGAAGTGGAAACACTGCGGCGTCACATCATGCTTTTTCCTCTGAATTTTACAGCAGCGTCACCTCCACCATTCACTCGCCCAACATTCACCCTCTCACTCCTTCACTTCCTCTTTTCACTGAGATTTTACACACAAAAAAAAAAGTTGTAGCGAAACGAGAAGAAGAATCAAACATCGTCTTCGTCATCCAGAGAAAGATCAGACGACATGAGGACACATTTTTGTGACATTGTCTCCAAACTCACACTGAGCAGTTTTGTTTTTTTAAGTCTTTCTGTCTGAGGTTAAAGGTCATTTCAAAAGTGAAACCGATCACAACATAATAATAATGATAATAATAATAATAATAATAATAATAAATCAAATTTATATAGCGCTTTTCTAGACACTCAAAGACGCTGAAACATGAGAGTAAATGATCATAAATAAATCAAATCAAATAAAAACAGATTTCCACTGAGTTAAAGACGTCCAACTGTGCCTGGACATAAAAATGTCCCACAGAATAAGGTCATAAAGAGAGAGACAGACAGACAGAGACAGAGCCACAGGTCGTCTCTCACCTTTGCTGGTAGCCGCTCAGACCCTGCACGCTCTGCGGGCTTCCGTTCGTGGCTCCGGGCACCGGCACCCGGCCCACGGGGGGTCCGGTCACCATGCCGCCGCCTCCTCCTCCTCCGGCAGCTGAGGCCGTCACCTGGACGCTGAAATCCGGGAAGATCCTGATCATGGTCCCGGGCTGTGCGTCCGTGGCAGTCACTGATCAGTGGGATCGATACAGATATTGATTCAGCAACAGAAGACAAAATAATAATTAAAAAAAATAATAATAAGAAAAAATATTCTTCTTCTTTTTGTTGTTGTTGTTGTTTTATATTTTTATTATTCTCCTTTTCTTCTCATGGAACTCTGAGGATAATCCGGATCCTGGTCCCGGTGCGTAAAAGCCATCAGTGACCGATCACTGGATCAATAAGTGAAGACGATCGATGAGTGAAAACAACCTGTTTTTCTTCTTCTTCTTCTTCTTCTTCTCTTCTTAGTTTCTTTGTTTTCTTCCTCTCGGGTGATCTGGGTTCTTTATCCCGCAGAGAAAAACACAGTCCGGCTCCGGATCATCCGCGTCCTCATGGTCCGCGCCGCTGTCTCCGGTGTCTCCGCTCCGGGCGCGCGCTCCCTCCGTCTCCCGCTGCTCCCGACGATCGATGGATGAGTGGATCAGAGGGATGATGATTTCACCGGCTCAAAGACGGACGCTGAGCCGCGTCTGAGCTGTCGTCTCCCGGTGCAGGAGCTCCTCACTCCCCCTCACTCCTCCTCCTCCTCCTCTTCCTCTCGGTCTCAGGCGGGCACCACCGCCGCCGCCGGCTCTCCCTCCGAGAAAGGCATCGGGTCCCGGGGTGTCCTCGCGCTGTCCTCGTGCGTGTCCGGTGCAGACGGAGGCTCAGTGAGTTGTGATGAGCTGCAGCTCCACGGTCACAGCGGAGTCACAGAAACACTGATACTGTGAAACAACAGCAGCAGCAGGAGCAGCAGCAGCAGCAGCAGGAGGAGGAGGAGGAGGAGGAGGAGAAGTGTGTGTCGGTATGTCTGTGAGTGAGTGTGTGTGTGTGCGCTGCCCTCTGTACCACACACACACACGCGCGCGCGCTCGTGCAGATTGAGTGATAGCGGTGTTTGCTCAGCAGCAGAAGGACGTCTCCTCTGACCTCAGTCCGCGCGCACGAACGCAAACATCATTCAACGCTTTACTCTGAGTGTGTGTGTGTGTGTGTGTGTGTGTGAAAACACGTGGACTGTAATCACGCGTGTTTTAAAGTAAGGAGTAAACGTGTCGTGGTTCTTTTGTCACTTTTTCACGCGCAGTTTCTTTTAACTTTAAGTGAACACATGAACGCAACAGTCTGTTGTTTATACATGAAGAGGAGGAGGAGGAGAGACACGCACGAGCACAAACACAGGTAAAGGAGAGTGTGTTTTCATGTGGATGATAAAGTGTGTAACAGTGTTTCCTCTTCCTCTCTGCGCTGCTCTTCTCTCCACTTCTCTCACCGTGTGTGTGATCTGACTCCAGAATAAAGTCATATTCTCTCACTCTGACTCCTCCCCCTTCTCTCTCTAATGCACGCTCTCTCTCTCACTCCTCCTCCTCCTCCTCCTCCTCTCTCTCTGAATCTAATATCCAGTCACTTACATAAAATAAAAAGAATATTTGTCATAAAGTGGAAACATGACTTTTGGTTATAAATTGTTTTTTCTGCTATGAACCATTTTCTCTACAGACTTTGGTGTGGGAGAGTGAGTGCTTTACAAACTTCAGTTTCAAGGGATTTTAGGCACGTAACAAAAGGAGTAAAGGAATAAAACGTACGTCAGTGTAAGTCTACGACATCTTGACAACATGTTCACGTCCATCTCACTGTTTTTATAAACCACTCACTCTCCCACACCAAAGCCCACAGACAACATCACTGATTTTACACACACACAAAATCTTTCCTTCTGATTGACATCAGTGACACGGAGTGACCACACGAGGCAGCAGCAGACCAGCAGCTCCTGTGTCCCTGCAGCTAAAATCAGTGATTTTCTCTGTGGACTTTGGTGTGGGAGAGTGAGTGCTTTATAAAAGTCTGTCTCACAGTGAGATAAAGACGTGATCATGTGACGTAGATGTCGTAGACTCAAAGTGATGTAGATTTTAAAGACAAGTCTGTAACTAATGTGTTCATGTGCAGTCAGAAGTCACCTCAACAACCTCTGGAAATGAGTAAAAAAAACAAACCTATATTTTTGGGTGAAGTGACCCTTTAAAAAAGAGAGGAAAAAAGCCAGAATCTGTTAAATCAGTAAATGTGAGTGAAACAGTTAAAAACATCACCACTCACAGCACAAGGAATCGAACCCTAACCTCTGGCGGCTTTTACACACACACACACACACACGTTCAATACTGGGCTGAGTGCAGAGCCCCCACAGGACCCCGGCAGAGGCTGCGGGCCTCACTTTGAGCAGCCGCTAATAACCTGCACTTGTTCACAAACAGCGGCGGCGCTAATAAAACGTCCCCACTGAGCTGATTAAAGAGCAATAAAAACACGGCGCGCTCGCCTCAGCCTGCTCGCTAAATTCAATCGCAGCTCTAACCAGCAGCGCCTAATGAAAACCACAGCCTCACTCACCCACAATGCACTGGGCCTCGCTCTACCCTTCCCTCACTCACTCCCTCCCTCTCTCTCTCTCTCTCTCTCCCTGTAATGAAATCAAATGAATTGGACTGAGGTTTCAGGGGAGACATGCTGGACTCCCTTATGGAATTAGGACTCAACTCTGCGTGTGTGTGTGTGTGCATGTGTGTGTCTGTGTGTGTGCGTCTGTGTGTGTGCGTGTGTTCTCCATGTTTGACCACATGACTACACACTCATGTGTACATGCATTATACATTTGATGCATTTAAGGCTGCAGAGTGTGTGTTTTGTGAGCGCGTGTGTGTCTGTGTGTGCGTGCGTGTGTCTGTGTGCGTGTGTCTGTGTGTGCGTGCGTGTGTCTGTGTGTGTGTGTGTGTGTGTGTGTTAGTGAGCTGTGACCAGGTAAAACACAACAGACAGAATCAGGACAGTCAACCTGCTGTTATCCCTCAGGACACACACACACATTCTGGTCCAGTATTCTTACTGAGGACACTCACAGACAGCACAATCCCAGAAACCCTTTACCTTTACCTTAACCATCACTACTAACTAACCCTTAACCTAAGACGAACATAATCCTAACTCTCACTAGAGCTGGAAATGAGGATTATTTTGTTTTATTTCAAAATCATTTCTTTGTTTCATGGAATTATTCACATTTAAGAAGCGGAAAAATCAGAAAAAAAAACTTATTTTAGTGATTGAAAAAATCCTTAAACTGAACTAAATCTGATCCTAACACCAGGTCTTAATCCCAAAAGACTCATTTAAAGTTGTCCTCACCGTTTTCCCGTCCTCACACAGATACACAGACGGGTGGACAGACAGAGACAGCTGTCGTCCTCCCTGTCACAGTTAAATCGCTCTCCTTTTAATCTGACTAATAATGTTCGCCTCTTCATATTCTCTGTGTGTGTGTGTGTGTGTGTTGATGATGGATGAGGTCAGGCTGGCTCAGGTCAAAGGTCACAGCAGAGCCTGGGCTCTGTGATCTGCTACTGTAATGGAAACTGAAGTGTTTGTCCTAAACGTCTGCGGACGCCGCGCTGTCTCCACACAGATGATGAATTAACTGCTACGAGGAATTACAGACGGACACTTCTGAGGACACGCACACACAAGGAGAGACACGCACACACACAAGACACAGACATAAATGAGGACAGACGGACACATTTGACACACATGAGGACGGAGACATGCACAAGGAAAGACACACGCAGGAGGACGGAGACACGCACAAGGAAAGACACACGCAGGAGGACGGAGACACCAAACACGAGGACACACACACAGACGTCGTGGTCGTCCTCGTGTGGACACAAACTCAGACGTCTTTACGTATATCATTGATTGATTGATCACAGTCTGACGCTGACATCATCAGCTCCTCGTCGTCTTTTATCAAATTGGTTTTTAAATACATTTTGACGACCGACGTGAAAACGTTATGTGGCTAAAAGTGAATAAATCCATATTTAATCCCCGTCTCAAACACAATCATCAGATTCCTTTCATTTTTAATGAGGTCACTTTTAAACTCTGTTGTCTTTTTATTTTACAACTCTCACTGGACAGAAATAAGAGTTTATCTTTGAATATTTGTCCTTAACAAAATGTGTTTTATTGCTCAGACGTGATCAATCGTCAACTTCTGTCCAAAAACTACACAAACAATCATTAAAACACAGGAAGAAAAGAAGATAAAGTTTCATACAAGAAGATTAGGATTAGATTATCAACTCAGAGCTGAGATTGACAGACAACAGACGCAGAAGAAAAATACTAATTCCTCTGAAATTTGGTAAATTCACAGAGAATCAGCGCTGAATTAAGATTCAGATTAAGTTCAGTCTGATAAACTAACATTAACTTCATAAACAGAACATGCTGCGCTCAGTGTTAGCATGAACACTAACATGTAAGTTAGTTAGTTAGTTAGTTTGAACACTAACATGTAAGTTAGTTCAATGTTAGTTTGAACACTAACATGTAAGTTAGTTAGTTAGTTAGTTTGAACACAAACATTAACTTTAATGTTTGTTTAATGCACTAACACGAGTAAGCTAAAAACATAAACTGTTATTGCTCAAACAATCTTTTTCTCCTCAGCAAACAAACAAACAAACCAACAAGCTAATAAGCTAACAAGCTTGTTTAAAGGGTGTCATTATAAAGTGAACACATGAATGTCTCACTCTCTCACACGTTTACCTGCGTCACAGCTGCTGAGTCTGAACTCCAGAGAAAACTCCACCTTCATGACGTCACTTTCCATGTTTTCACGTCTTTAAAAAGAGAAAAATAAAAACTGAAAAGAGAAATAAAAGTGTGTCACAGACACACGTGACAACGTCCTCCTCACGTTCTTTTTTTTTTTTTTTTTTCAAACAGGTGCAAACAATCAAAGCTCTAATTATACTCTTTGATGGGAAATGGCAGCTGTGAAACCAGTTTACTGTCACACTACTGCCACCTTCTGACCGGAGTATGAAGTGACAGCTGAACTGAAGTTTGTAAAGCACTCACTCTCCCACACCAAACCTCATAGAGAAAATCAGTGATTTTAACATCTTTAACATTTAACAGCACACAGGAGTTGTTGATCCTCTGCTGCCTCCATCACTACGTTCTCATGTGTTCATTTGTCAATTCGGCGTTTGAGAATCTTGGTTCAGATTTAGTTCAGTGACACAAAGTGACCACACGAGGCAGCAGCAGACCAGCAGCTGCTGTGTCCCTGCAGCTTAAATCAGTGATTTTCTCTGTGGGCTTTGGTGTGGGAGAGTGAGTGGTTTACAGACTTCAGTTTCTGTGTCACAGTGAAGATAAAGACGTGAACATGTTCTTAAACATATCGTAGACTTTATTCCACAAGAGGCTAAAACCTGGCAGCCATTTTGTTTTCACTGACTGAACTGTACTTCTGTTAAAAGGGCGTGGCTATGATTTTTGAAAGAGTAAAGTTGCTCTATTATTATTATTATTAGTAGTAGTATAATGTTACTTTTTTCATTTAAAAAAATATGATTTTATTACAAATGTCTTTTTGAGTTTTGATTTTAAGGGTAAAAAATGAAGATGTTGTGATGTTCTGGTGTGCAGACAGGTGAGTGAAACACACACACACACACACACACTGTCAGGATGTAATCACAGCTCAGTGAAACACTGAATCAAAGTTCCATTTAAAAAGTGTTTGTTTGATTAGAATCCTTCAAGGTGCTGCTGTGTTTTAAACCACTCGTGTGGGAGTGGAATGGAAATGAGGAGACACCGTGCACACACACACACACACACACACACACACACACAGAGGCCCCTTCTCCTTCTCTAAGTCAGTAATGATGTTGGAGTCGCGCTGAGGAGAAAGCCTCCGTGATCCGTCCTTCATTCTCCTCCTCTCTCCTCCTCTCTCCTCCCTGATGAGCGCAGCGTCCTCTCATCACCAGCTGCACTGTGATGCGCCGCAGACGCTGGACGAGCAGGGGAATGGAAGCGTAGATTGAAAACACATTTGTTGGTAAGCTGATCCTACATTATGGGATGTATATGAGACGCACAAGTCATCAAGGGTTTGTGATCCATCGACGGCTCGACGTGCTGTAGATGAGGAGAAGAGCTTCACTGATAACACTTTACTACAGACACTGCAATAGAAACTGAAGTCTGTAAACCACTCACTCTCACACACCAAAGTCCACAGAGAAAACCAGTCATTTTAGCTCACAGGGACACAGGAGCTGCTGGTCTACTGCTGCCTCGTGTGGTCACTTTGTGTCACTGAGGTCAATCTGAATGAAGGATTTTAAATGCTGAAGTGACAAAATCAGACATTAGAACTTAGTGATGGAGGCAGCAGTGGATCAACAACTCCTGTGTGTGTGTGTGTGTGTGTGTGTGTGTGTGTGTGAGTGATGTTAAAACCACTGGTTTTCTCTATGAGCTTTGGTGTGGGACAGTTTCACAGTTTCTGTCTCACAGTGAGACAAAGACATTGGACAAAAACAATCGGATAACCTTGAGCAGATTTTGCTTCTGCTGCTGTGACCTTCACTGTGCTCCCCCTGCTGGTGCGGAGGAATAAAAACAAGCAAATACAAACAGTTTTGAAAGTTTAACTTTAACGTTTGTGACAATTCTTCAGCAAAGAAACAGAAATTAGAAAGAAAAATATTCAACATCGTAAACGAACCAGATGTTTTCAAGGTTTACGATTAAAATTCATACAAGAAAAATCCTGACATAACAAACAGCTGCTGAGGTCACAGAGACACAGGGACACTAGACTGGACCAGACTGAGGACACTAACCTGGACCAGACTGAGGACACTAACCTGGACCAGACTGAGGACACTAGACTGGACCAGACTGAGGAGACTAACCTGGACCAGACTGAGGACACTAGACTGGACCAGACTGAGGAGACTAACCTGGACCAGACTGAGGAGACTAACCTGGACCAGAGTGTTGACAGTAAGTGATTAACGATGTCATAGTTTGGTCGTGGTCTTGTTTGGTAGAACTTCAGCTGTATCGTGGAAAAGAGTCGGGAGGGGAGGTGTTTGGTTTGGCTCCGCCCTCTGAGCAGAAGTGTTGAAGTGAAGCGTCCGTGTGTGACTGCAGAGATAATTCCTTGGTTGTGTCTGTGTGATGTTCTGTAATCACGTGTGATCTTTTCAACAGTGTGACGGCTGACTCGTTCATTTAAGAGATCTCTGACACACACACACACACACACAGACACACACACTCCTGTCCCTGTGTGTGAGGAGTAATTGCAGAGCCACCATGCTTCGATGCGCTCGACCTTTTCGACCTTAAAAGTCATTTCCATTTTTCTGACCACAAAAAAAGAACATATCTTGTTAATTGCAAAAAGGCAAATATCCCCCCTCCCCCCCCCCCCCCCGCCCCACACACACACACACACACACACACACACACTCTTCCTGCTGCTTCGTCCATATTAGATTTCCCCTCTGAAGTCATTTCCATTTCCATTCATCAGTGTTTATCAGTCATGTGACCGCTCCTTCAGACACGATCAACATCACAGCTCAACAATGAGCCGCGGTCGACAGTCAACAGTCACACACACACACACACAAAAAGACAGAATTGTCATTTAAACCTACTTCACTGACACCAGGAAAAACTGATTTTAGCCACTAAATAAAAGACTTAACTAAGTCTCCGATGTCTTTAAGAACATGTTCACGTCTTTATCTCACTGTGAGACAGAAAGTGAAGTTTTGTCTAAAAACCTCAACTATCCCTTTACACGTGTGTTTTCTTCAGCAGTTCATTTGAAATCAAACGTGATGATGTCAGAACCTCAATCATCACAAACACATCGTTAACTTTGCTGTTTGTTGTTCTTTTTGATCTTCCAAAGATTTATTTTCCTGCCCTTTAATTAGACCTGTGCTTTCTTTCTTTCATTCTTTTTATTTATATGTGTAACCATGTGTCCCACTTCATTCCACACACGTGAAACATTTAACACCCGACCACGAGACCAACGAGCTGATGATAAACACACACACTTTAGGAATATTAGTGACCGGAGACTAACGCTGACTCCATCACAGGAA
The DNA here is from genome assembly GCF_958295425.1 of Solea solea. Taxonomy (NCBI): domain Eukaryota; kingdom Metazoa; phylum Chordata; class Actinopteri; order Pleuronectiformes; family Soleidae; genus Solea; species Solea solea. The sequence goes on along the minus strand of NC_081151.1, from coordinate 23,601,218 downwards.
GGTCAGGGAGACACACACACACACACACACACACACACACACACACTCTGTCCTCCATCAGTGAAAATCTTTTTACATCAAACGTGAAAAGAATTTTATGTAAAACTGTCTCTGACTCTCAGCTACTGCCCCCTACAGGCTTTAGTGTTTAACACAGTCACCAAGTGTGAAAGTGAAAGTAACGAGGTTTAGTTTCTCTCCGTCAGCTGGGATTGGCTCCGCCCTTGTGGAGGATAAAGTGGTAGAAAATGAATGAATGAATGAATGAATGAATCTGGGTATTTATTGTGTGTCATGAAACAGCCTGGTGGCCGACAGAGCGCCCCCTACAGTCTGTCTGTCACTGGTGTAAAAACTCACCGTGGTGCTGTGAAGTAATGCAGGTTTTTCCTCTAACAGACAGTAGGGGGCGATGGAGACAGCTGCTAATGCACTCTGCACTAAGTTTCCGTGTTAGTGCGACGTTTGCCTGCAGGGGCGCTGTGGAGCCAGTTTGAAAAAGACAACAGAAGATGAATTTCAGGACAAGTTTCACATGTTTTTGTAAAAGTAACCGAAAAAATCACCAAACAAAATGATGTTTTTCCAATAAATTAAGTTTATTTGTGGACGGTTGGTTTGGTGTAGTTTGACAGATCCATGCAGTCGAGCTCTTTTATGTCTAATAATAAAGATATTTCACATCACAGGCCACAAACGTAAAGAAACACACAGACCAAGCATCCCATCATCGTCTGCTTTTACACTTTTACATATTTACACAAAGTCAACGTCAAACTCGCGCCGCGTCTTTGTATTTTTATCCTCGCCAAACTCAAGAAGCCGTGGGTTTTTTTTCATGAACAAAAAGTAAACGACAGAAGAGCAAGGCACACAATTATAAATATCGTAAAGATTTCAAACCCTAACTTTGTTCTACACACACACACACACACACACACGCGCGCGCGCGCAGACGCGTCTCAACGCCGACGCGTCTCAACGCCGACCTCTAACCCTCAGTGTCGACAAAAGAAGAAGAAAGTAACGGTAAAGTCTTTTTTTATGTAACAACAACAACAACAACACGCGTCCTCGCCGACAGTCGTCAGCGTTCACTAACTTTGGTCGTGTTGCATAGATGAAATCATAACTCTACAGTTTCATTGAGTAAAGAAGAGGAGATGCGACGTCTCGCACGTCGATCATCTTTTACCATCACGATTTAAACGACAGCAAACCAGACTCTTTGAATCGTTTTCCGTTCATCGAGGTTTGTCCGTGTTTGTTTCTGCGCAGTTTTATCCGACATTTCAGCCGTTTTTCTTCCATTTTAAGTTTCGTGCTGTGTTTCAACGCGATTTCTCCCCACGCGGAGTCCGGTCGCAAGTACCACGTCGGTGCGGATTCACATTTGACGCGTAGCTCTGCGCCAATCGCGATTGGAGCTCTGGCCTCAAGTGGGCGTATTTTAAACAGATCGCCATCAGCGGCAGAGCGCTGGTACGACCTTCAGCTCCGTGTCCCTCCTGACGTGGACACCTCATGGTCCGCAGATTCAGAGCAGAGTGAGCGGTCATTTCTTTTCACCATCAACCAAAACTGTTGTAGAAACGTCTGCAGAGAAGAAACCGCCGCTACGACATCGCGATTTTTCGCAAAAGTCGAATGATCTATTCTAACCCATGGGCCAGATGCGATTTGTGCGATGTTGATGTGCGTCTCGGCCCGGCCGTCGAGAGTCTCGTACCTGTGCGTTGACTCTGAATGTAAACGTGTTGCGCGTACTTTACTTAAATTCATATTTTGTTTTTTTTTTGAGAGGAGAATTTTCACAGACGTGAACAAAATGGCCGATCTCATGACACGTAACCTCACGTGACCTTGCGTCGCGTCCGGCGTGAACACAGTGTTCGAATCAGCTGAGAACATTTCAGATTGTTATCGCTATCGTTAGCTAAAGGAACTTGCGATTAATCTTTCACGTAAAACCTGAATAAAAGAAAAATCTTTATTAATTAACAGAAACTAAATAAAGCGACAAATAGGAAGTTCTTTTAATTGTGGTAATGTTTTAGTTTTACGTTTTATTTATGATGAGTTGAAAATGATGCTTTTACTTTTTTATCACTTGTATTTTATTTATTTTTTAATCTGAGGAGGAAAAATTCCCATAATCCAACGTTGTTAAAGCTAATCCGTTCTCTTTACCAAAAAAAAGGACATTTTCTAGAAGAGGTGAAAGTTCGTAGGTTGTGTTTTCTTGCGTCAATCGTGTGACTTTGGTCACAGGAACGTTTGCACTTACTCGTCACATGCGACAAATCCGCGTCTACGTTTGCTTTGTTTGGTTCGTCAAAGGTCAGGGGTTAGCGATCTCCATTATTTACTTGATTTTATTTTTGCTCAGTCTCATTTAACAAATAAAATGTGAAAATGCAAACTTAGACGACAGGAGTTTTAAAATTCGGTTTTTTTAACAGATATGAGCGGAGAATCTTCACAGATGTGAACAAAATGGCCGATCACGTCAGGTCACATGACCACATGTGACCTGACGTGATCTCATGTGACCTCAGGTGATCTCACGTGATCTCTCGTCTGACGTGGAAACAAACAGAGATGCGTCGTAGAAAACGCAGCAAAGAATTCCTGTGTATTTACAGGAAGTGACATCATCATCGTCGTGGTCACACTCACACTTGTGTCTCTTGCGGACGCCACGTGGACATCAAACATGTTAGTGTGGACGACGAGGACATAAATGTGTGTGTGGTTCAACAGGTTAAAAAGTAAAGTTCAGTCAGTGTGTGTGTGCTGCTCTGTTCCACTTTGATTTCTAATAATCCAGCAGATAATCTCAGTTAAATGACGTCTTTGTGTTGCTAACACTTAAACCTTTACTTTTTCTTCAAATCACAATCATCATCTTTTCTGTTCAACGTCACAACGTGGAGGAGATCCAGAAGCAGAAGAGGAAGAGGAAGAGCAGGAGGAGGAAGAGGAGGAGGAGGAGGAGAGATGAAACCCACAGGACAGATCAGATCAGCAGAGAGCTCCCCCTACAGGTGGATCCTGGAGGCTCCTGCTCCGAGGACAGGGAGTCTCTGAGAGGACGGACAAAGAAAAAGAGAGAGACATGAGAATTAACACACACACACACACACACACACACACACACTCCCACACACGCACGCACACATACCCACACACGCACGCACACACACACACACACAGTGGCCGGACATAAATGACCAGATGCTAACTACGTGACGTTTCTTCAGTTTATCGTTAACAAACCTGCGATGTTTTCAGCTGCGTGATGAACTGACTGAAAACACAAGATACTTTAACAGTGTCGACAGCCGGGGTGGGAATCACCAGAGACACACTATTATCACGATATTTAAGTCACGATATTTCAGTCAGGATATTTAAGTCACGATATTTCAGTCAGGATATTTAAGTCACGATATTTCAGTCACGATATTTCTGTCACAATATTTCAGTCACAATATTTAAGTCACCAGCCGGGGTGGGAATCACCAGAGACACACTATTATCACGATATTTAAGTCACGATATTTCAGTCAGGATATTTAAGTCACGATATTTCAGTCAGGATATTTAAGTCACGATATTTCAGTCACGATATTTCTGTCACAATATTTCAGTCACAATATTTAAGTCACCAGCCGGGGTGGGAATCACCAGAGACACACTATTATCACGATATTTAAGTCACGATATTTCAGTCAGGATATTTAAGTCACGATATTTCAGTCAGGATATTTAAGTCACGATATTTCAGTCACGATATTTCTGTCACAATATTTCAGTCACAATATTTAAGTCACCAGCCGGGGTGGGAATCACCAGAGACACACTATTATCACGATATTTAAGTCACGATATTTCAGTCAGGATATTTAAGTCACGATATTTCAGTCACGATATTTCAGTCACAATATTTAAGTCACCAGCCGGGGTGGGAATCACCAGAGACACACTATTATCACGATATTTAAGTCACGATATTTCAGTCAGGATATTTAAGTCACAATATTTCAGTCAGGATATTTCAGTCAGGATATTTCAGTCACGATATTTAAGTCACGATATTTCAGTCACAATATTTAAGTCACGATATTTCAGTCAGGATATTTCAGTCACGATATTTAAGTCACGATATTTCAGTCACGATACAATATTATCACGATATCTAATATTATACCTGATACTTGGTGTCTCAAAAGTGATACCAACAAGCTTCTGTCACTTTATCACACACGACTTCTTATCAAGATTATCGGTCATAATGAAACAGTAAAGGGGGCGGAGCCATTGACAAATCTGACACGCTGTAGTAGTAGGTGGCAGCGGTGAGTTACTGTGACACAAATATGTTGTTTCTTTATTTTAACGTTAATGTCAATATTTTCAACCTTATTTGTTTCGGGTTATTTTACTTTTTTTGTTTTAACCATTTTATTTTGTTTCTTGTTGACTTTGATTCGTCGACTTGAACATTCGACTGCAGCTGAATCTGTCGTCACACACACACACACAGACACACACACACGCACACACAGACACACACACACACACACAGACAGACACACAGACGCACACACACAGACCTTCTGCTGTCTGGGTCACAGAGCACATCATGAGCCGCATTTACGATTGCTTTAATTGCACCTGTGTGTGTGTGTGTGTGTGTGAGTGTGTGTGTGTGAACAGGTGGGCTAGACTGGGGCACGCCATGGGGGTCAGGACCAGCTGTACACATCACTGATATGATGTGTGTGTGTGTGTGTGTGTGCGTCTTTTGTCATAGGTTTACATGTGTAGTGTGTGTGTGTGTCTCTCTGTGTGTGTACTGAGCTTGATTTTGTACCTTGATGTGTGTATGTGTTTGCACGTGAGTGTGTATGCAGGTTTGTCCTCTGTGTGTGTGTGTGTGTGTGTGTGTGTGTGTGTGTGAACATCATGTCTGTCTAACCTGCAGCTGTTGGGTTGTCAGAGCGTCTACCTGGACTTTTATGCCCTGCCCTCAGGGGTGTGTCTATGTGTCTATGTGTCTATGTGTCTCTGTGTGTGTGTGTGTTTCTGTTTGTGTGTCTGTGTGTGTGTGTGTGTGTTTGTGTGTGTGTATGTAGTACGAGGGCAATAGGTTTTGCTGAGCCCTGGAGGCGCCCACAGGGCTGCCACACACACACACACACACACACACACACACACACACACACACACTCTTTGTTTGAGTTTACAAAGTAAATTAAAAATAGAAAACGTTGTAAATGATGTGTTTTTTTCATACAGTGATTCAGGTGAGACGAAGCGAGTCATGTGACGTGTTTACGACAGAGACGACAAGAACCCGGATGATTTCACTGGATCTAAGGTTTTAAATCACAGTGAATCAGAATGAAAACACGTGTATAACATTAAGGTTTTAAAGGTTTCTTATACGTGTGTGAGGCACAGCTGCAGGACCTCCGAGCTCCACCAGGGGGTAGCGGCCTACACTGTGGGAGACACTGCTTCAGAATGTTTTTTCACTTACTCTAAGCGGTGCCGGCCTGGAGGGGGTGTGTCTCGCTGAGGTCTGGCCCCGCCCCTGTGCTGCTCTGGTGACATGATTGACAGCTGACGGAGAGCTCACCTGAGAGACAGAGAAGGAAAATCATGTATTAGTATCACACTTCAAGCTTCTGCTAATAAAGTAACAAAAACATGAAACAAACACAGAGAGAGAGAGAGAAAGAAAAGCAGCTTCATTTGTTTTTGTTTAAACAGTAGAAGACGGAGACGTGATGGACGACGAGGAACAGAGGAAGACAAACGAGAGACGGAGGACAAGAATAAATAACAGTTTCCTAATCCACTCTTTCTTTATTTCTTCTTCTTCGTCTTTGAGCCAAAACTGACGTAAAGTTGGAAATTAGAATAACGAGCATCAGACTGAGAAGAATTTAACACACACACACACACACACACACACACACACTGGCGCCTCACAGCAAGAGGGTTATGGGTTTGAATCCTGTGTGATGTTTGTTTTATTAACATTCACTGAGTGAAACACATCAAAACGTCTTTAACGGAGTTTACAGTCGATAAACAGCAGCAGAGAGAGGGAGGGAGAGAGAGTGATTTACATGAGGAAACAGAAAGAGGAGGAAAAAGAGCACAAACAGGATAATTCAGCGATGAAATGAAGAGGAGGATCAGAGCAGGAAGAGAAAACTCTCAGCTGATGAATCTTAATAAAACCTGACTGATGGTAATTATGCTGCTGATGTTGTTCTGTGGACCTGAGAAAGTGAGAAGTCTGCAGAACTCTGCCATCCATTAACACACCTGAGGGAGGAGGACGAGGGGATGAGAGGAAGAAGAAGAAGAAGACAGAGAGGAAATGTGAAGAGAGAGGACAGAGAAGATGGGAGGAGGAGGAGAGGAGGAGAGGACTGGGTGCAGAGGGTTCATGTTCACTCACCTGCTTCACTGTCATCGTCTTCACTTCCCTCTGCGAGTTGCTCCGCCCTCTCCTCCCCTTCTCTTCCTGCGTCACCTGCTGAGCGTCCCCCTCTCCTCCTCCTCCTCCTCCTCTCCTCCTCTCCTCCGTATCTGTCTCTCTCATCGGCGAGCAGTTAATTTTGGGATTAATACGCGTGGCAGTCGGCTCTTTTGAGGGATTTGTAGCGGAGCCGCGGACACTTATCTCGGTCATTACGGCGTCCATATTGGATTCAAGCGTTTTAGTATCTGCCAAACACTGGTCTGCAGGGGAGTCTGCCGGGGAGACACGAGCCCGGGGATTAAGATAAGGAGGCCCCTCATTACTGACACTCGCTGCAGCTGCCACTTCTCCTCCAGCGACATCACACAGAAGGTGCAGGTCCTCACCTGCAGGAGGAGGAGGAGGAGGAGGCTTTCTGGACGTCTGCTGGGAGGAGGAGGAGGAGGAGGAGGAGGAAAACGAGCCGTGACAAGGATCCAGGAGAGGAGGCGAGGAGTTCTGCGTGGGACTGGACCCTTGGAAATACAGAAGCTCCTGGTCCAGCACAGACTCCTCTGAAGGAGACGCTCCTGGTTTGGAACGCGGCTCCTTCAGCAGGAGCGTCCGCTGTTTCCTGGTGAGCGCCATGCTGTAGCAGAGGGGCGGGCCCAGGTAGACTTCCTCCGTGCAGGCGGCGAACAGCGTCTCCTCGTCCCGGATGTCGGGGCTCGGGGGGAGCGACGGTGACGGGCTGGTCGATGCGCTGAAATCGAGGCGAGGGGAGGAGCGTTCAGAGGAGGAGGCGGCGACCTTCTGTCTGGTGCTGGTGAACATCTCGGAGGCGGGGCTGTGCAGGCCCTGCGTCGGCGACGCGTACGCGGGGATGCTGTACGGCGCCGGGGTGGAGCTCTTGTCCTCGGAGCACTGGCTGACCTCGCCACAGTCGCTGTCGTGGGACGAGAGGGACAGGTACGAGTAGAAGTCTCCTTTACGGAGGTGAAGAGGGCGGTGGGAGTGTTCCAACACCTGAGGGAGGAGGAGGAGGCAAATACAGGTGAACCAGTTTCCTCTCCACTTCCTCCACTAACACTACACTAGAACACACTAACACTACACTAGAACACACTAACACTACACTAGAACTACACTAGAACACACTAACACTACACTAGAACACACTAACACTACACTAGAACACACTAACACTACACTAGAACACACTAACACAACACTAGAACACACTAACACTACAACTACACTAGAACACACTAACACTACACTAGAACTACACTAGAACACACTAACACTACACTAGAACACACTAACACAACACTAGAACACACTAACACTACAACTACACTAGAACACACTAACACTACACTAGAACTACACTAGAACACACTAACACTACACTAGAACTACACTAGAACACACTAACACTACACTAGAACTACACTAGAACACACTAACACTACACTAGAACACACTAACACTACACTAGAACACACTAACACAACACTAGAACACACTAGCACTACAACTACACTAGAACACACTAACACTACACTAGAACACACTAACACTACACTAGAACACACTAACACAACACTAGAACACACTAACACTACAACTACACTAGAACACACTAACACTACACTAGAACTACACTAGAACACACTAACACTACACTAGAACTACACTAGAACACACTAACACTACACTAGAACACACTAACACTACACTAGAACACACTAACACTACAACTACACTAGAACACACTAACACTACACTAGAACTACATTAGAACACACTAACACTACACTAGAACACACTCAAACTACACTAGAACTACACTAACACTACAGTAGAACACACTAACACTACAGTAGAACACACTAACACTACACTAGAACACACTAACACTACACTAGAACACACTAACACTACACTAGAACACACTAACACTACACTAGAACTACACTAGAACACACTAACACTACACTAGAACACACTAACACTACACTAGAACTACACTAGAACACACTAACACTACACTAGAACACACTAACACTACACTAGAACACACTAACACAACACTAGAACACACTAACACTACAACTACACTAGAACACACTAACACTACACTAGAACTACACTAGAACACACTAACACTACACTAGAACACACTAACACTACACTAGAACACACTAACACTACACTAGAACACACTAACACTACAGTAGAACACACTCAAACTACACTAGAACTACACTAACACTACAGTAGAACACACTAACACTACAGTAGAACACACTAACACTACAGTAGAACACACTAACACTACACTAGAACACACTAACACAACACTAGAACACACTAACACTACAACTACACTAGAACACACTAACACAACACTAGAACACACTAACACTACAACTACACTAGAACACACTAACACTACACTAGAACTACATTAGAATACACTAACACTACACTAGAACACACTCAAACTACACTAGAACTACACTAACACTACATTAGAACACACTAACACTACACTAGAACACACTCAAACTACACTAGAACTACACTAACACTACACTAGAACACACTAACACTACAATAGAACACACTAACACTACAGTAGAACACACTAACACTACACTAGAACACACTAACACTACACTAGAACTACACTAGAACACACTAGAACTACCCTACAAAGCATTAATAAAGCCATCATCATCATCATCATTATTGTTGTGTTGTCTGCAGGTAAAAGCTCAGTGATCATATTTTGGTGTAATAATAATATCAGGAAAGTTTTCTGCCTGATTTCTTTTTCTCTCTCTGGAAACTGATGAGCTTTCAGACGACTTTACTCGCGGTGGATTCTGAAGAAATTAGTCATCACATCCACAAAGTTATGATCTGTGATGCGATTTATTGAATTACTGCCACTCGGTGAACAAATCAGTGGAGATAACTTTTGCTACTTTGAGTTTCAATTTCTCTCTAAACGAACGAAATGAAATAAAAATGTCAGTGAGGACTTTGAACGCCTCGTCTTCACAGACGCTCAACCATTACATCTGCTGCTGAGCGACCTCTGCAGCCATTTTACGTCCATTTAGGACAATAAAAAGTCACTAATAATTAAAAGTTCAGTGTCTCAGCTCATTTCATTTCATCAATTCTTTTTATGTTTAAATGAAGTTAAAGCTAAAAAAAAGGTGATTATTGACCAGGCGACATAAACGTTTTTTCTGTATCAAAACAAACACTTTTATTTTGAAATTCTGTGAAATATTGTAAATAAAATAAACGTCATATATAGCCCTAAATATGATTTGGCTCCTCTGGCTGATTTCGATGTTTGTGACTGTGTTGTGTGTGTATGTGAAATTCTACCTTGTCTCTGATGTGAGCGAGTGATGCCGGGCCGTGGTCCGGGTCGGAGCCGCCGCTCTCAGCCCGGTTTCTGTCTTCAGCCGGACTCTCTTTGCTCTTCAGCACCAGCGACGTCATGTCGATGATCTCCATCACAAAGTCGTGAACGCTCTCCTCTTTGCTCTCGTCTGTGCTGCGTGGATGATGGGAGGAGGAGGAGGAGTGGAGGTGGGCGGGGCAGGAGGCGTGACAGCCTCTCTGTTTCTTAGGACGCGGGGACGTTTCTTTGTCTCGGACCTCCCTCTTTGTCTCCTCCGTCACAAACGATGAGAACTTGAATTTCTCCTGAATGGTGATGGCCTTCCTCCCGCCGCCCTCCGACCTGCCGTTGTGCAAGGCATCGCGGGGTCTGCAGTCGTCGACGGGTGAGAGGGAGGGGGGTGAGGGGAGGGCGGAGCTGTGGCAGGGCAGCTCTCCCTGCAGCTGTCCCACCAAAGAAGAAGCACGTGTGGGTGGAAAAGGGAAGACCTCCCTGGTCGGGGAGGACGGAAGCTGCTTGGCCGAGTTTGGCTCTGGTTTCAAAGCCTCACCTCCTCTCACCTCCTGACCTGAATCTCCTCTCTTAGCAAACACGTACGATTCCCTCTGCGACTCTCCTTTCTTGGTGAACACGCTGGACTCTTCTCGGAGGAGCTCGTCGTCCTCGTCTTTCCCTCTCAGACAGATCTGGTCCACGTTCCCGTTCTCCACGTCGTCCACAAACTGGCTCATGTAGCGTCTGTTCCTCTTGTTCTCCTCCTCCTCTCCTTCACCTCCTCTCTTTGTTTTTTTGCTCTCCCTCTCTTTGGGGGAGCGGTTGAGGAAACAGTTGTGCTGCTTGTTCCCGGAGCAGCAGGTGAAGGTGGAGGTCAGGTGGGTTCCACACTGGAGCTCGTCGCGCAGACCCAACTCAGTTTTAGAGGAGGTGCGAGGAGTTCGGATCCAGCTCTTCAGCTCACTCCGAATGTCCTCCAGTCCCAGCACGTAGGAGCCCTCCATCTCGTCCTCATCGTCCTCGTCGCCCGAGGAGACGCCGCTCAGCCTCTCCTGGTCCTCGACGTCCTCTCCGTCCCGAATGCCGAGCTCCTCCTCAGTGAGCGTGAGCGTGGAGGACGACAGGAGGTCGCTGTCGTCCTCGTCTTCGTCCGTGCACGCCGACACGTTCACCACCATGCTCAGGCTCGCCGCGTCGGCTTCCTCCATCCCGTGACCTGCTTGGCTGTTTCCATGACAACGTTTCCCGTAACAGCCTGAGTTTGCGTTGGCCGGCGCGGCGGCGTCCAGGAGCTGACGACATCCGGCCAAATCCTCGGAGGCCAGAGACGAGTCCTCAGTGCTGCTCAGCTCCGTGAGCGACGCCGTCGCCGAGCTCTCGTTGATCAGCGATGGCGGGCCTCTCCGCGAACATCCTGAAATCCCGTAAAGCGGCGCGTGACGCCCGCCGAGCGACGTAGAGGCGGGGATTGGGCGGCCGTGCTGCGGCGAGCTGCTGCGAAGCGTCATGTCAGAAACGCTGCGGGTCATCAGTGGTGTCAGAGGACTCTGGATGTTCTCCAGACGTTTGAGAAGATCCAGAGTCCTGCGACTAAGTTCCCCGGACGACGCTTCACAGGGAACATTTTCTGCGATCTCCTCCTTCTTCGCCTGTTCAGCTCCGCCCTGCGCGGCGTCCAGCTCGGCAAGGCTGGATATGCTGCTGCGACACGGAGCCAGGCAGCTCTCCAGTGACGCGCTGCGCTGCAACACGACGTCTTTGGAGGGAAACAGCTCCACGCCGGGCGCCAGCAGAGACTCCAGAGACGAACTCTGCGACAAACCCGGAGTGGACGCTCGGCGGCTCGGAGCCGGAGTCTCCAGACTGTCCTGTCCTCCTGTGATGTCACCGCGAGACACAAACACCTCAGAGGAACCGACACAATCTCCTCCCACCTCAAAGTCAGAGTCAGAGTCGGCCGGCGTCAGGATGCCACGCCCGTCGATGAGTAGCTCCACGGCCTCTCCTCCTCCTCCTCTCCTGTGCCTCCTCCTCTTCTCCTCCTCTCTGTTCCTCCTGTTTTCGTCCCTCCTCCATCCTCTCTCCTTCTTGTCCTCCTCGCTCCTCACACAGTCCTCGTCCTTTTCCTTTCCGTGGAGTTCGGAGGTCGTCGCCGGCGTCTCCGTGTCGCTCACGATCCCGCTCTCGCACTCAGAGCGGCGGCTGGCCGCAGACTGGCCACTCCCCCTGCCGCCTCCCCTCTCGCTCTCTCCGCCCACATGTCCAAACGTCTCGTCTCCTCCTCGAGCGTTGGACGTCAAACCTCCCAGGAGGTCTGGGAGCGATTCGATGGAGGAGAAGGAGGAGTCTTTGCTCAGACTCTTCAGCAGGAGGCGCTGTTTCTGTTTTCCTGGTTTGGTTTTGTGCAGAGAAGAAGAAGAGAGAGGAAACTGCGGTTGATGGTACAACTCCACACGATGAAGGCTGTAAACCTGGTAGATGTGATTGTTGTTTGGGACAACAGTTTCTGTTGAAGACCCTCTTGGACTGGCACCACTGGTTCCACTCCGGTCCGGTTGGTTCTGGTTGGATGTGACGCTGACCGGAGGCAGACCTGGTTCTGTGGGGAGGTCAGGTTCTGGGACTTCTTGTGGCTCCGCCTCAGTGATAGTCATATCGGTTTCGTCCCATTCCCAGGAGTCGTCCAGCGCCGGTGCCACGGGACCGGCTGGGACTGGGCTGATGTGGTGGAGGTCCACGAGACCTGGTTCAAGAAAGTTCCCGGGAACCTGAAGGTGAAGAAGAAGGAGAATAAGGAGAAGAAGAAGAAGAAGAAGAAGAAGAAGAAGAAGGAGTATTTAAAAACAAGTGAGAGAGAGTAAAACAAACCTGTGATAACTCATCATCGTCATAATTATTTATTTTCAATGCAAACAAAGCAGATAAAAGATGAACATTTATCATCTTATTGTTGCTTTGTCTTCATGTTCATTATCATATTAGTTATTCGTCATATTTTGCTTTAAACACACGCGTCTTCTCTTCACCAGCGTGGATCGTTGTCGCTGTCGAGGTTTTTTGCTTTTTTGAAAATATTTTTATGAAATGTATTTCTCTTTGGGAGGAGTTAGAGAACAACTGTAGAATCAACTCTTTTGTCTGTACTTATTTTTATAATGTTTCTGCACCAAAGTCCAGAGAGGAAATCAGTGATTTTAACATCACACACACACACACACACACACACACACACACACTCACTGCTGCCTCCATCACTAAGTTCAAATGTCTGATTTTGTCACTTCGGCTTTTGAAAATCTTTGTTCGGGTTGACCTCAGTGACACAAAGTGACCACACGAGGCAGCAGAGGAGCAGCAGCTCCTGTGTCCCCGCAGCTAAAATCCCCAGTGTTTTTCTCTATGGGCTTTGGTGTGGGAGAGTGAGTGTTTCACAAACTTCAGTTTCTGTAGGAAGTTGCTCAGACGGACGTCAACATGCAGCGTAATGTGAACATCTTCAGAATCTTTATTCCTCAGAGTGACGTTAATAAAGAAAGGAAGTTTTTCTTTGTGCGACAAATGTCTTATTTGCTCGTAGGTTGTTATTTATCCCCGATGCAAAAAGACTCTGTTTGAGAGACACACACTGACAGAAACATGTTCTGTGATCATTTAAGGAAGAAAAAAGAGGAGTGGAATCACCCCCTCCCTCCCTCCCTCCCTCCCTCCCTCCCAAAGCAATTGCTCATAAATCTCAACACAAATTATTCCGCTCTGGAACAAAGCGATGAATAATTCAGAGAGGACTTCTGAGAGGAAGAGCACGCAGCTGAAAACCCCAAAGTAAATACGTAATCAGAATCCTTCAGAACGCCGCGCTGTCTGAAAATATGCTTAGACACCGGAATTCTTCTCTTCCACAGACATAATTATACAAATTGCTCCGCGTCTCATTAACAAGAGAGGGGGGTAATTCGTATTAGCCATTCATAGCCTATTAATCTAATAAACTAGTTGGCTTTCTCTCTCTCTCTCTGTGTGTGTGTGTGTGTGTGTGTAATGAATTTATATTAGATTTGTGTTTATTCCCCTCGTGCTGATAAGGGAGATGCTTGTAAAAACTGAATTGGGTTTTGCTGCTGCAGACATGTAACACACACACACACACACACACACACACTGGAGCACCGAGAGTCCATCAATCAGCTTAATCCAATCAAAATGCAGCGATTTGATGACCTGTGAAAAACCCAGTGTATCATTTATGCGTGTAATTTGTCTTGTTTGTGTAATTTTGGAACAGTTTGTGGGTGAACGCTGGCTGTTTTTATGCAAACAAAGCAGAGAGAGAGAGAGAGAGAGAGAGAGAGAGAGAGAGAGAGAGAGCGTCAGCGTGAGACGGCTTCAGCACTTTCAGACGACGAGGTGTTCGTCAAACAGCCGCCGTCATTTCCCCGCTCACATTCCTACAGGAGATTTTCCTGTTGGTCCACATGTTCCTGACGCTGATGCTGCAAATATGGATCGTTTGAAATACAAACACAACCATGTTCCTTAAACAGCTGCAGTTGTGTCAGTTTCACACACTTTCCTCGTGTAAAGTTCCAATTTCTTGTCAGGATGTGACAACGTAGCCCCGCCCCCTGCTGCTGAGAACAAGAAAAAAGACCATGTTCACGTCTTTATCTCACTGTGAGACAGACTTTTCCAACAGGAAACTGAAGTTTGTAAACCACTCACTCTCCCACACCAAAGCCCATGGTCTTAAAGATATCATAGACTTAAACAGACCCAGATTTTTTTAGTTTACTTCTTTTTGTCCTTGAAACTGAAGGTTGGACGATGGACTGGTGAAATGTTGAATTTTCTAGATATCACAAACGGTCTAGGAGTTATGGTGATGAGAAGAACACATGACTGTTCCTGTTTGTGACGACGTCAGGACGGTCACAGAAGAGTTCAAATAAGCAATGCATTAAAATCAGTGTTCAAAATAAAAAAAATGTACTAATTTGTTCCTAGTGGCAGAAAATGTCACCTTCCCAAAAAGCGCTGTAAAAATGTTATATATTCATATTGTTTTCCACCTTAAATAAGTCAATCTTTTAAAACTTCTTTAGCCTAAAATACACATATTAAATAGTGATAATATTTTTGGAAATGTTAACCCTTTAAAGGCCAGTATGTTCACACAACTCCACTGTGTTTTTAAAAAAAAAAACGAACTTGTTTCTATGGAAGAGTTCAAATAAACTGAGTCAAGAGAGTTTAGAGACAGTTCTCCTCACAAACTGTGTGTGTGTGTGTGTGTGTGTGTGTGTGTTTGGGCTGAAACAGAAACTTTTTTTTTTCCTATTAGCTCTGGTTTGACTGCTCCCATTTGTTAGCATAGCATCTGAAGGCCCAAGGAGAGCACAGCTATCTCACAGCATCTGGGTGATTATTCATGTGGCTGAGCTGCTGTTTCTGTTACTGCTGCTGCTGCTGCTGCTGCTACAGTCTCTGCTGCTGCTGCTGCTGTTAATGCTGCTGCTGCTGCTGCCTCTTCTGTACCTGTATCTGTCGTCAGTGCGCTCAGGGAACCCGGCGTCACAAACCAACACGAGCTGGCAGATAAATCACGTCTCCATGCAGAGTGGAGCAGCAGACAGAAAAGCTTTGAATGTAATTACAAACGCTGAAAGGAAACCTGTGTGAGTGTGAGTGTGTGTGTGTGTGTGTGTGTGTGTGTGTGTGTGTGCGCTGCTCTGAAATATTCCCCGACGATCCAGAGGAAAGTGGAGGAGAACGCGGCTTCTATAAACTACAGCGGTACATTCAGCTCACACGTCAGGCTGGATATTAAGAGCTGCTGCTGCTGCTGCTGCTGTTAATGCTGCTGCTGCTGCTGCTGCTGCTGCTGCTGAATCACAGCCACGTTTGTACCAAAGAATCAATAAGCTTCTGGACAAACAGCTGTTATCAATATTTATATTTAAGTCATTATAATCCTATGTAGAGTTGTCACGATACCAAAATGCGTAACCACGATACTATACCAGACAAAGTATCACGGTTCCGGGTAGTATCGCGATACTGCGGCCTTTTTTGATTATTAGTATTATTTTTATGAACTGCAATGTATTTGTACAAGTTATAAATACTTATTAATTACTTATAATGTTGTTTGGCACATGATAAACATATAATATGTAAATATACATATATATGTGTATATATGCTGCTGCTGTCAGGAGGTAACGCTAGACGTCAGATCAACTCGCTGTTATTTTCTCAGGTTCATTGATGAATCGTTACACTGATCAAACCTGGATATGATGATGTTCTCAAATGTCTTGTTTTTGTCCACAAACACAAAATGATGGAGCAAAAGAAAACAGGAATTATTCACATTTAAAAAGCTGAAAAAGCACAGAAAATGCTTCTAATCGTTTTAAAATGTAGTCATTTATAAATAATGGATTATTTGTGGCAGTTCTAGTCTCAAAATAAGGAAATAATCAATAACATAACGTTGATTTTCAGTCCTCGTCGTTTCATTAGCAGACATTTGTCAACAGACTATTTTCTCCATGAATTGATCGGTCGTTTGCTTCAGAAAAGTAGAAATATATAGTTATTAAAGATTATTAAAATAAACAGTCATTCTGAATTTAACCGTGACACAGCAGAAAGTGCAGGAAAGTGCTGAGTCATGGTCTGAGCGGCTGCTGTCACTGAAAATCTATCTGCAGTAATCTGATTACAGTGAGTCACACACACACACACACACACACACACACAGTATAACACGCTCATGTTGTTTTCATACCTGCAGAAACAAATGATAACAAACAACAGGCACACAGAGAGCATGTGTGTGTGTGTGTGTGTGTGTGTGTGAGAGAGGACAATCGTTTTATCACTCAGCAGAAGTGTTTTTCTATAAACTAAACCACCCAGATCTATGCCCCTCTCTCTCTCTCTCTCTCTCTCTCTCCCTTTATTCCTCTCTCATCTCCAGCAGAAGTGAAATTACTCTCCAGCCAGGCAGCGAGGTCAGAGAGTCTGGCCTCTGTTATTTGTCTTCTCCTCCTCTACAATATATATATATATGTGTGTGTGTGTGTGAATGAACAGCCCAGGCAGAGAGAGAGAGAGAGAGAGAGAGAGAGAGAGAGAGAGAGAGAGAGAGAGAGAGCAGATTTCTATTATCAGTGTATTAAATTCACGGATGAGCCTTTAAATCTTTCTTCTTTGTTCATGTGATGATTTTTGTTGCATTAGTCCTTTAAAGCGTCATGTTTTTGTGATAAAGGTGACGTTGTCATGGCGACTCTTCAAAAATGCCTATTATACATTTGTATTTGTGATGATTCCCTCGATTATTATTATTATTATTATTATTTTATTACGTTTGTAATCTGATTAAAACTCTGAGTTTCATTCTGTCTATGGACAATGACACATATATTATTATAATCAGAAACACTTTGTTTCTGTACTTCATACATAAATGTGTGTGTTGTATTATTTGTTATCATTAAACAGTTACAAAAGAAAGAGAAATGGACTCAAAAGGTCAAATATTAACAGTAATAAAGATTTCAATAACTGACGGTTTAGATAAATAAAAAATAAATATAACTTCATTAAAAAAAGAAGAGATAAATGTGTGTGTTTTTAATTGTTGTTTGCTGTGATAAAAATGTGCTGAGACGCTCGTTTACAGCCATGTGATGATGATGATGATGATGATGACATCATCACTTTCTGCTTCACTCCACTCTGAAGGAAACTAAGTTTCCTCTCTGTGTGTTTATCCTCTTCCCCTCACCCTCTCACACCCCCTCACCCTCTCACCCTCAGGCTCTTAACACGTCACGTTCCATCAGTTAATGTAGTTTCTGAAGAAGAAGAAGACGAAGAAGAAGAAGAGTGTGTGAACGTCAGCGTCGCCGTCCTCTGTGAGTGAGTGTGTGTGTGTGTGAGTGTTTGTCTATAACAGTGTTTTATGCTCATACATGTGTGTGTGTGTGTGTGTGTACACAGAACCATATTCATCACTATTAAGAATCCACGGAGCTGCAGCTCTGCTTTCACGTTACATCAACCTCTGTGTGTGTGTGTGTGTGTGTGTGTGTGTGTGTGTGTGCGTGCGTGTGTCTCAGACGTTGAACGTGACACATTTCTCAGTGTTGTACTTTGTTACATTGTTACTGAAGTGCAACATTCATGTATGTGTGCTTTACTGTGTATTACTTCTATACTTATATAGTCACAGTAACTTGTACACAGTCACAGTATGGGGGCAAAAACCAAGTCCCAATAATGTTTGAAAATTAGGCTGAGTTTAGGATTAGGATTAGGATTAGGCCAGAACTAATGATGGTTAAGATTAGAGTAAATCTTCCGGAAGTGAATGTCAGTCAATGTGATGTCCTCTCATGGAAACCTGTGTGTGTGCGTGTGCGTGTGCGTGTGTGTTGAGTAATCTAATCTCCTCCTGATCAAACCTGACTGACTTTGTGTTGATGTTTATTTTCAGCCTCGTCTCATAAAAAAACCAAAACAGAGCGGCTTCAATTACGGCGCCATCTGTCTTTCACGCCGGATCTTAGCATCAAATCAAAGACGGCGACACGCTCGGCGAGTGTGACGGCGGCGCGTGTCAGCTGACGGCCCCGCGGTGCGCGGCTGAGTGACGGCCGTGCACAG
The DNA here is from genome assembly GCF_958295425.1 of Solea solea. Classification (NCBI taxonomy): domain Eukaryota; kingdom Metazoa; phylum Chordata; class Actinopteri; order Pleuronectiformes; family Soleidae; genus Solea; species Solea solea. The sequence goes on along the minus strand of NC_081151.1, from coordinate 23,582,634 downwards.
GAAGTGTCAGGCGGCTCTAACCTGCTGCTCTCCCAGCTCCCTCTTCAGTCGGTTCTGCCACTGCAGCGCCTGCATCACGATCGCCTCCCACCTCCGCTCCAGGTTGATTGACAGCAGCTGCAGGGCCTCCCGGTGCTGCTCCGCCTCAGGGCCCACCTCCGCCATGGGGCCCGACTGTTCCCGGATCGTGGGGATGGGGGGGGGGGAAGTTTGATCAGAATTAAAATGCAAATGGTTGTATTAATCATATAATTAAAGCTGCGGTAGGCGAGATCAATGAAGGGAGAGAGGGAGAGAGAGAGAGAGAGCGAGAGAGCGAGAGAGAGAGAGCATTGATTGTTTTTAATCTCGTCTCCTCTTGGTGAAATACGAATGTCCTCCGTCCTAAACTCCTCCCACCAGACAAACACATTTAAAACACCACACAAATGAATCCCTTCATCTCTGAAAGGCTCCACCCACTTAAAAAATATGAATTTACAGATTGTAAAAATCATGTCAGTTTATTTTTGATTAATTTTAAGATGTGAAAGTGTTTAATTATTGATAGATGTTCAAGTAAAAAACTGCAAATTGGATTACGGTGTTCCACAAGGTTCAATTCTAGGTCCCACACTTTTTAATTTCTAGTTTAAAGTCTTTGCAGTGTAGGCAGCTGGTACCAATCATGGAATGACCACTGTTAGCGACTGAAGGAGTGTGTGTATGTGGGGCTGCTTAGTAAAACAGCCAGTAGGAGGCGCCCTCACTCCTATTGATTGGTCAAAATCAGAAAAACAGAGCGATTATTTCTGATCAAAGGTTATTACTGATCATGTGTTGCCTACCCCAGCTTTAGTGTCTCAGTCCAGTGAGGTTGTTTTTTTTACCCACCTGGCTTTGCTGCAGCAGCTTCTGGCAGAGCTTCAGGACGGAGGAAACTCCTCGACGTCGAGCTCGCACCTCTGCACACAGAGACTGAAAGAAACACAACAACAGCGTGAACAAAAGTGTCCTAAAGTCATCACTGAAATAACAACACTGAGGTGACATCGACATGTTGTTGGACGAGGAGTGATATTAACAAAAGACTGCATCACTGTCTGTAAACCACTCACTCTGCCACACCAAAGCCCATAGAGAAAATGAATGATTTTAGCTGGCGGGGACACAGCAGCTGCTGGTCTACTGCTGCCTCGTGTGGTCACTTTGTGTCACTGATTTTAATCAGAAGGAAGAATTTCTAAAGCCGAATTGTCAAAATCAGACATTTGAACTTTCTTTAAAATCACTGATTTTCTCTATGGGCTTTGGTGTGTGTGTGTGTGTGTGTGTGTGTGTGTGTGTGTGGGAGAGTGAGTGTCAGGCTGGTTCTCAGCAGCAGGGGGCGCTCACAGCACCTCATCAGTCAGTACCTCCTACTTTCAGACACCAGTGGGAGCGTGTTTGTGTTGAACACAGATGTTTTGACAGGAAGCGGTGAAGCGTCACATGACCAACACACTTGACTGTTAATCTCTCCCTCATCTTTTATCCTAAAAACACTGCCCAAGTTTGTTCTTATTCATTTATTCCGGCGCTCTCAGTTGACTTGAGTGAAGTTGTGGCGGTGTGGAGCGTCTCATTAGCATGAAGTGAGTCTGAGCTCACAGATCGTCCGTTCATCAGCAGCAACATCAGTGACAACAGCTGATTCTGCTCCTGTCTAACACATGCAAAACACAGACACACAGCACGACTGGCACAGCCCATTAGAAACCTCTATATGCTGATGAGCCGCACACGCAAAGGTCAGCCTCTGTCTGTGTGTGTGTGTGTGTTGGAATGTTTACATATGCATGTGTGTCTGTGTCTGTGTCTGTGTCTGTGTGTGTGTGTCAACAACTGCATGTATTTTCCTCTGTGTCTCTCTGTGTCTGTCTGTCTGTGACTCTCTCCCTGTGTCTCTGTCTCTCTGTGTCTCTCTGTCTGTCTGTCTGTCTCTGCTTGTGTCTCTCTCCCTCTGGGTGTGTGTGTGTGTGTGACAGAGGACAGCGTCCTCTCTCCTCTGTGGTGGCGTCCAAACACGTCCAAGCCCCAAACTATTTATGTTAATCCTGCGAGCTCGCCGAAAAGCACTTCCTTTACATTTTCTTTACATTTTTCCAATAAATATTTAACACTATTACAATGGAATGGGACTTTGTCTGTCTCTCTCTCTAACTTCTCTCTCACACACACACACACACACACACTCGTCTCCCTCTGTCTTTCATCTCGTCTCGCTCGCTCTCTTCAGTTTAGCATATTTGTGGCGCGTCTTGTTGTCTAAACAGGAGATGGAGATGCAGAATACAGCAGACAGGATCAAGAGGACAAGCCCCACTCTGTGTGTGTGTGTCTGTGCGTGTGTGCGTCTGTGCGTGTGTGTGTGTCTGTGTGTGTGTGTGTGTGTCTGTGTGTGCGTCTGTGTGTGCAGATGAATTTATTCCACACAGGAGGAGGAGGAGGTGTGTATTACACTGAGAGTTCAGACTCTAAACAACAACAAAACGACTGAGTGATTCTGTCTGTGTGCGACAAACAAGTGCAGCACACACACACACACACACACACACACACACGAGTTTAACTTCACTGAACCTCAAAGTCTGACTCTGATTTCCTCGTCGCACACAGGTCCAAACACTCCGCCGTGCAAATGTGTCAAAAAGGACTCCCAAACACTGGGTCGAGGCCCACGGATGGGTCACTGGAGACTTTCTTTGGGTCTCCAAAATGAATTTGGCAGAACTTTGCCAACATTTGAGTTCAGATTTTTAAGTAGAAGTTTTAATAAGTAGTAAGAAGTTTTAATTAATTGAATAAACAATGTATCAGGGTTTATGTTGTGATTTGGTTCATGATGGTAAATGTTGTCAATACACTGCGATGGTTTGGTTTACTTATGAAGAAGGCAAAGATGTATGTTTGAAGCTCATAAAAACAAAAAATATGTACATACATACATACATACATATTATATATAAATATATATACAGTATATATATATGTATATTCTGTCTTAATGTCGGATTTTCCCAACTTTTTACTTCAAATAAAGTGTATCATTTCCACATGTGATCCCTTTTCATCACTAATGCAGTCCCTCTTATCTCTGAGTTACCCTGAACTTTAGTGTTGGATGTGTTTGGTGTTTGTAAATGTGTATAACCATAAATCACTAAATGAACAGACTGAGGTTTGAGCAGCTTCACTTTTTCCTCCCAGAGTTTATTTTTAGTCAGAGAGGAGAAACGGAGAATCCTAAGTCTCTATTGTTTCTGCACCGCTGGTTTTTATGCACTGATCCCTCTGTGCGCGTGTGTGCGTGTGTGTGAGTGTGAGTGTGTGTGTGTGTGTGTGTGTGTGTGTGTGTGTGTGTCTGTCTGCGGCTGGTTGAGCCTGGCTGGGCTGGTATTGACTCAGAAGGCTCTACAGACACAGTCGGACAAATATTTGCAGAAAAGCTTTTCTTCCCAAACACATGGAAAGTGTTGGAGCGGCTGCAGAGACAAAGTAAAGTGAGCTACTGTAAGGTCAGAGCGGAGGAACAGAGGAGCAGACAGAGACAGGATTAAAGAGAAAGAAGTGAAAGAAAGAAAGAAACGGACAAAGACCACGAGAAAACCACAGACAGGAAATGAAAAAGACGAGAAGGAGAGAAAAAATTGACCTGTGACGACGCTGAGTCAGCAGAATCTGAAAGCTCTGATCCATGTAGAACTTACTCAGAACATGTCAGTGTTTGGATCTGCAGCCAGAGGACACATGGACAGGCAGTCATGGTTTGAAGCGCTGAGGCGCCCATGAGCAAGAACCAAGTCCCACACAGGAGAATAAAGACACAAGCTTCACACTCCAGTTTTCACCCATTCACACGTCTTTCACTCACTTATTCACACGCTGCAACATGGGCTTCAGTGTCTCTGCTCAAGGACACATGTAGACGAGCAGAGCCAGGAATTGAACCCTTCCAACCCCAACCTTCCAGATGAAAGCCATCATGGCTCAATCCTCCATCTTTTACTTCAGATTATAATAACTCAAGGAGCACTCACAGGTTCTTTATACACTCAGCACCTCATTCTCTCCTTCTTCTCCTTCTTCTTCTTCTTCTTCTTCTTCTCTATCACTGGAGACCAACAAAAACAAGCTGACCATGTGTGTGTGTGTGTGTGTGTGTGTGTGTGTGTGTGTGTTCAAGGTCGAGCGACAGGAAGGACAAATGTGAAGAAGCAGTGACTTTATCTCTTCATTTACTCTCCAGGTTTTCCTGTCACTCAAGCCTCTTCCAGTGAGTGTGACTGAATCAGGATAAACAAAGAAAAACAAGAGGATCTGCTCTTCCCTTCCTCTAATTCCCTCTTCACCTCTATCTCTCTCTCTCTTTCCTTAAGTCTCCTTCTCCTTAAAAACAAAATCCTCTTAACTCTCCTCCACCTCCTCATCTCCACAATCTAATTACAGAGACCTGCTGTGAAGAGGGAGAGAGGGAGAGAGGGAGAGAGGGGGAAGGATGGAAGGATGGAAGGAAATGACGGAGGAGAGACGAGGTGGTTTGTCTTCAGCTACAGTTTTATTTTCAAACTCAAATGACCTGGAGGCAAATGAGCATCTAAAGGGGGCGGGGCTGAGTGTTTGACTAATAATAATAAAATGATGACTAATAAATATTAGTCAATGTCACTTCATTATCCAGACGTTAATTAAATTAAACTAAAGTTGACGTGACAAAAAAACAACCGACACTTTCGTCAACAGATAAAAACACTTGGAAAATGTGAGGATGGAGAGAACCAATCAGAGGTGAGGCGGATCTACCTGGAGGGAGAGCCAATCAGAAGAGAGGAACATAATCATGTGATCATAACAAAATGACATTCATACGTCAAAAGAAGTGACAGATAAACACAGAACAAGTGACTTTCACGTCACAGTTTGTTCACACAGACGTGCACGAGGACGGAGAACGCTCATTAAAACTTAAGAAATTAAAACACTTTTAATTTTCTGCTTCTTTAATTAAGCTTTAAATAACCGTGTAAAGTTTACGATCAATTTTAAAAAGTAATCAGACGTAAGAACAGAGGGGTTAATGAGGTTTAACTGAGTTTTATTTGTCTTTTATTTGACCTTTACAAAAACAAACTGGATTAAATTATTATTATTATTATTATTGTTGTAAATAAATGATGTTTTTAACTCACGTCTTTTAGTGACCTTGTGAAAATGAACGTCTGAAAGTGTTTCAGTGAATGGGCGTAGGAAATTGAAAGTGGGAGGGGCTAAAGTTTAAGTTAAACGTACATGAACCAGACGTAGTGCACGTGTTCATCACGACGACTTTGCCGAGGAAAATGAAATGAAGAGCGAGACCTGAAAGACAAATGAGAGGAAGGAGGAAACGAGAGGACGTGAATGTTCACGGTGACCCGGTGGATATTTCAATCAATTACCATTAATTAGAAATCTCTGATTAATTCTATTTGTTGATTAAGTCAATTAAAACCACAAGCACTCGTTATCACACAACGAGCCTAATGAATTCCTGTTGACAGTTTACACACACACACACACACACAAACGCCTGTGCCTACAGCTACAATAACTCCTCTCTCACCTTCCTCCCTCCCTCCCTCCCTCCATCTTCTCTCTCTTGGTCCACAGTTGTGGAGCACTTCCTGCCGCAGAGGTTTGTTGACAGAAGTCTCTTCTACAGTGAGTTCCTTTTCTTCACTTTTCTACAACCTTGTCCTCTAAAGTCAAGGCCTGGGATTCCCAGTCTGGGATCTGGAGACACGTCCAGGGTCCTTCACTCAGACTCCAGGTCCGATGAAACAAGGCTAAACCCACAACCACCTCCTCCTCCTCCTCCTCCTCCTCCTCCTCGTCCTAAGAGTCTTGTTAGAGAGTGAAACTTTTTTGGGGAACAAGTAAAGTACGAGGAAAAGGGAGAAGCAGAGTGAAGTGAGAGGATGATGCAGGACCACACCTGTGCTTAGATGATGCTATTTAAACCTTTTCTTTTAACCAGGATGAATGAATGAATGAAGCTGCTTAGAAGCGGCAACAGTTAAATCATGAACCTGAAGAGATTTTACTTCTCACAAAATCCTATAAGGATTTCCTCTAATGTTGGGGTTTTTCCTCAGAGATCTACAGACTTCAGTTTCAAGGACCAAAAGAAATCTACGAACAACGTCTTTATCTCACTGTTTTTCAGACTTTTCCAACAGGAAACTGAAGTTTGTAAACCACTCACTCTCCCACACCAAAGACCACAGAGAAAATCAGTGATTTTAACATCACACACACACACACACACACACACACACTCACTGCTGCCTCCATCACTAAGTTCAAATGTCTTATTTTGTCAATTCAGCATTTGAAATCCTTCTTTAGATTGACCTCAGTGACACAAAGTGACCACACGAGGCAGCAGAGGACCAGCAGCTCCTGTGTCCCCGCGAGCTAAAATCACTGGTTTTCTCTATGGGCTTTGGTGTGGGAGAGTGAGTGGTTTACGTCATGCTGAACCAGGCTACAAACAGACTGCTGCCCTAAAAAAAACCTCAGTAAACACATGAGTCAATCCCACACATCATTGCAGTTGTTTGTTGTTGATGTGAGTCAGAGCTTGTTTCACTCATTCCCACGGTAACACAACAAATACAAAACACTCACATGTTGTTTAGTCATTTCAACATTCCACACTGCTCACACTGTCTACCCATAATGCCCCTCTTCTCTTTAAATGTCTTAAGTGTCCCCCTCTCTCTCACCTCTCTCCGCTAATAGGAACCAATTAGCAGCCATTGTCCACTCTCCCAGTAAAAGAGCATTATGGGAATTCCCTCTACTTCACACCTTTCCTTTTATAAACAGGCGCCCAATTAGACGCCTAAAGGACAAAGAGACAGAGGACAAGTGGAGGCCTCGAGGGACAGAGGGACGAGATGTGTGTGTGTGTGTGTGTGTGTGACGTCCAAGGGTTTCAAACTAAAACAAAAGCTGTTCAAATGTTGTTTTGAACAGAAAACATGAACAGGAAAAAAACAGGTGTCATGTCTTCTATAAAAGATGATGCTCGTCAAACTTCTGTCATTGTATGTTGATAATTGTTAAGTGTGCTGTGAGCGCCCCCTACCCAGAGAACCTACCTACAACAGACACACACACTCTCACTGTAACAAAATCTACATCAGTTTAAGTCTGAATTATCTACAGAACATTGTACACGTCTTTATCTCACTGTGAGACAGACTTTTATAAACCACTCACTCTCACACACCAAAGCCCATAGAGAAAATCAGTGATTTTAGCTGCAGGGACACAGGAGCTGCTGGTCTACTGCTGCCTCGTGTGGTCACTTTGTGTCACTGAGGTCAACCCAGGAGAAGGATTTTAAATGCTGAAGTGACAAAATCAGACATTTGAACTTAGACTTAGACGAGAACATGTTCTTAAAGATATTGTAGATTTTATTGGCTGAGTTTTTGTTTTTTGAACAAAACAAATAATTGAGTAAATTATATAAAAAAAAGGGATTCAAAGACTTAAAATGAAAACTCAATTAAAAGACAAGCGTTCCTCGTCACAGTGGGTTCCTGCTGACATTAGCTGAAGTCCTCCTGCTCTTAAGCTCTCTGCTGTTGAAATATTCAGCAGCAGTAAACAAATATCGAGGATGTATGAAGTTATTGTGAGTGAATGCATTTACTGTTGCGGCTAATGCAGCGCAGCAAAGACGCCGCGGACGCTTAAAACGCTGCCATCAATAAAACTCCATCTCCCTCCGTCCGTCGGCGTCTCTCTGCACATTCGTCTTTTCAACCCTTTCTATCATCCGTCATCTTCATCCACTCCTCCTCCTCCTCACCTCACACGCCGTTCTCTCCCTCTCACCGGCTCCTCAGCTTTTTCCCCACCCTCATCACTCTCTCACTCCGCTCTTCATTTATCACCTCGTCTCTGTCCCTTCTTTTATCTCTACGTGTTACTGCAGACGACACCGCTCCTGTCCTCTGTCTCCGCGACGTCTCTGCGACGTCTCCACGACGTCTCCACGAGGACGGGTTCAGTTTTTAAAATCAGAAATCATCGCCGCAGAAATGAAAGTTAAACTCCCCCGACTAACACGCAACGTTCAAAACGAAAGCCTAACGTTCCCTCAGAGTTAGGGAGGAGCCTAACGTTCCCTCAGTTAGGGAGGATCCTAACGTACCCTCAGGGTTAGGGAGGAGCCTAACGTTCCCTCAGTTAGGGAGGAGCCTAACGTTCCCTCAGTTAGGGAGGATCCTAACGTTCCCTCAGGGTTAGGGAGGAGTCTAACCGTGCCTCAGTTAGGGAGGAGCCTAACGTTCCCTCAGTTAGGGAGGATCCTAACGTTCCCTCAGGGTTAGGGAGGAGGCTAACGTTGCCTCAGTTAGGGAGGAGCCTAACGTTCCCTCAGTTAGGGAGGATCCTAACGTTCCCTCAGGGTTAGGGAGAAACCATAAACTGAACCATTCTCCTGTGGTTTCCACATAACGTTCACAATAGTGGTAACGGAGAAGTTCTGGGAACCTTCAGAGAACGTTCTCTGGGTTCTCTGCGTTACCGTAATGACAGGTAAACGGCGTAGAGCTCTATTTCTTGGTAGTGTTTGAATTTTCGTGGTAATGAGAAGAACACATGACAGAAGAAGAGAAACAGGATGTGGCAGGACGTTCTTATTTCTTCTTCAGATCATTTAAACGTTTTCTCTTTGCTTCCCTGACCTCTCCTCTCTCCTCTCCTCCTCTCCTCGTCGCCTCTCCCTCTCTCTCTGAGATTTTATTCTTCGTTCTCACTTTTTTCCCTCCTTCAGCAGATGAAAGAGACAAGTGTTTTCTTCTCCTCCCGAGCAGATGAAGATGAAAGCTCCTGATCTGCCGTGTTGATGCTGTTGCCGTGGAAACCTCTCACCTGTTTACTCGCCTGCGAGCCTTAACGAGCGACCCTTAACGAGAAAACACCTCTTCAAAACGCACACGCACACACGCGTGGTGTGTTGCTGGATCTTCAATCCTCATCATGAAGCAGGTATCGATGTCTGAGAGATGACGAGGGGGTGGGGCCATAAACGGCAGGGAGGCAGGCGGTGATGTCACTCACACACACACACTCAGCGAGAGTCCTCAGCTCTCCCGAGTGCATTTTCTGCCTATTAGTCAGGAGCTCTTATTTTGAAAGTCTGTATTATTCTTCAAAGACATTCACAGTCTGTTGCTCCACAAAAGTCAATAATTATAACGACAGGTGATTTTTTTCTGAGCTCACAAATCAATTAAAGAACGGCGGAGAGAGGTGGGCGGGGTCACGAGCAGGTGTGTGTGTGTGTGTGTCAGGGGACTGACTGACAGAAGGGGGAGGGGTCATGTGTTACAGAGTGATGACGAGGGCTGGAGGGCAAAGAGCAGGAATGAAGGGATGAGGAGGTAGAGGGGGAGGAGGGGTAACAAACAGTGGGGGGGAGGCGAGCTCATCTACCTTTAACAGCAGGAGAGAGAGGGAGAGAGAGAGAGAAAGAGAGAGAGGGAGAGAGAGAGAGAGAGGGAGAGAGACAGTCAGAAAAAAGGAGGGAAATAAAAAAGCAAAAAGGAACGAGGATTGTCCGCTTTAGGACCAGTAGTCCTCATGGAGACCAAAACCTGGTCCTGATGAGGAACACTCTGTGTGTGTGTGTCATTGAAATCATTAATGTGATAAAAACATTCAATATTACCAATTATTAATTGATGTTAAAATCAGTGATTTTCTCTGTGGGCTTTGGTGTGGGAGAGTGAGTGGTTTACAAAGTAACATAACGTTATATTTTTAGGTCTAAAGTTACGGTAAAACAAACAAACATGTCTTTGATTTGTTAAAAGGATGTTGATGATATTTAGCTCAGAGAATAAGACGCATGAAAAACCAGAGACAGACAGAGTTTAACCTTCCAGAGAGAGACGTTAGAGAGTGTGTGTGTGTGTGTGTGTGTGTGTGTGTCGGGCTCATTCCATTAAAACTCTGTGTGTGTGGCCCCCACAGCGTCTCCACTACAATAGAGAGTCATCAGAGGCCCGGGGCCTGCTGCAGGAACGTTTGGCCCACGTCGTATCTTTAAAGAGCGCTAATTCAATTAAGAGCAGGCAGGTGGAGGTGGAGGAGGAGGAGGAGGAGGAGGTGTGAGAGAGGACAGAGCAGACAGATTATAAAATGTAAGATGTAGATTTTTATATGTTGTCATAGCATATCTTATTGTCTTTTATTTCTTTTATTATTAACGTGTTTTTTTGCATTTGTCGTCTCCTGCGGTGGTTCCCAAACACTGGGTCGGGACCCACAGCTGGGTTGCAGGAGATGCTTTTTGTAAGTCCACATTAATGTGTTTATTTGTTCTTTAAATGCATCAAATGAAATTGTGAATGAGATTATTTGTTTCCGACGTCTATCCAAGCTGAATGTTGCGTATTGTGCTATTGTGTTAAATGAACTGTGTGACTTTTCGGGAAGGTGACATTTTCTGCCACTAGGAACAAATGAGTATGTTTTTTAAGGGTTAAAGTCACTCTTAACGACTTTGAAATCACTCGTGAGTTTCTGGTGAGTTTCAACCAGGAACCAAAGTAACAGTGACGATGATGATGATGAAGTTTGCAGATTAGAACGACGTGATTTTGGGATTTAGATGAAACAAAAATTGCCTCAAAAGTAAAATGATGAACCTTTGAATGTGTGTGTGTGTCCTGTGTTGACCCATGCTGCTTTCTCATCCAGTCTTACAGTAATAAGCTGCAGCACAGAAATCGAAGCCATTTACGAGTCCAAACGCCAAAAACAGACAAATGATGGCTGAAATGGAGTCGACTTCTCTTAAAATGGAGTCCCCCCCCTCTCTCTCCATTTAGCCTCCCTCTCCCCCCCCCCTCTCTCTCTCTCTCTCTCTCCATACAAATAGCTGCTATCAATATTTCCAATCTTCATTTCTCCAGAAGCTCACAGCCTCTTTCTGCCAGAAATCAATGGCTTCCCACTGAGAGCAGTGACAAGGATCAAAAGTACGAGCGGCTCGACTCACTTTCTTCAGATAAACTCTGCTTTCTACACACTTTCATCATTTAGAGACACTCTCTCTCTCTGTGTGTGTGTGTGTGTGTGTGTGTTCATTGACTTATCGAGTTAATAACTGCAGAAGCTTCAACTACACAAACAAAGCCAAACATCTCACATGTGGGACGCTGCCATCTTGACCTCGCCTGGTGCCCATTTTGCTGGGTTTTTTTTCCTCGTTAACCCCGCCCCCCCCCCACCCCCCCGGGAAGACCAATCAGGAGTCAGCGGCCTGCTTTAACATCATCATCACAAACGGTGTAACGAGAAGTCGGAGCACGAGCGATGGTCACAGAAGAGTTCACATTTATATTATATTATATTATATTTAAAGATGAAATGAACTAAAGACAATTAGATAAACAAAGTTAATAAAAGTGGTGTCTTAATAATCAATAATTGTGACTATTATTGTTGTTAAATTCTCTTACAGTCTGGAAAAGTGTTCTTAAAAACAATCGTTAAACTTTAAACTATGTCTTAATTAATATGTGTGTGTGTGTGTGTGTGTGTGTGTAAGACTCATTTACATATTTCTTAAAATCAGTGTGTGTGTGTGTGTGTTCATCAGTGTTAATGCATGAATACATAAATGAATGCACTTTAACGTGTATGTATTTCTACACTGTGTGTGTGTGTGTGTGTGTGTGTCAGTCACACGGCGGGGCTAGGCTAATCAGCGCAGCTAGCTGTTCACTGTGTGATGTAAGACGCTGATTAATATCCTGATAGCGTCCCGTGGCTTTTAAGGCTAACTGCTGTTTCCTCCATACATCCACGCTGCAGCGCTGCTTTCATGAGGCCTCATTAAGACGATGTATGACTATACTTAGCAGCAACACACACACACACACACACACACACACAGTGTTAATTGTTGATTGGCCAAATCTTTGTCACTTACAGAACAAGAGTTAGAGGAAAGTTTAGTGACTGTGAATTCTTTAAATATCAGCGTCCAATAAAACGTCAAGTGTTTAGTGGTTAAATAGGTGTCTGTGTGTGTCTCTGTGTGTGTCTCTGTGTGTGTCTCTGACAGAGATAACACACCTTTGTGTCTTTTGCTGTCCATGGTGCTGAAGTGGACACAGACCTTGAGCCTAAGTGAACAGTTCTTGTCTTTTGTGTAACTACACGACACAAAAGCAAAGAGCACAGACACAGAAACACATGCTTTGAAGAGTCAGTGAGCAGAAGACATCAGCAGGTTCATGTCATTAAAGACCGTTCAACACAGTCCGTACATGAAGATGACTGTGTGTCTTTAGATGACAGACGTTCAGACGTTCTAGAATAAATACACGACCTCTGCTGCTGTTGAGATTATTTTACACCTACTTAACCTACGTGTCTTAGTTTGGCTGCTGCTGTGAATCACCGGCAGCGGCGGCAGCGGCGGCGGGTGAACGCGTCGGTGTGACAGCAGACGCGACAGTTCCCACCTGCTCGTCATCTGCTCGTCATCTGCTCGTCATCTGCTCGTACACAGCCTTTGACAGCATTGTGTCACATACAGTCACTAACTAGCCTCAGTCTATGGTTGACACAGGAAAACTAACTGTGACAAGGTTTGTTACTCAGGTTAACACTGGATTTAAAAGAGTCTCACACCTGAGGAACAAAAACCAGTGTAAACTTGATTTCTCATCCAAACAATGTCAAAGTTGGCACTGCACACTTATTTAAATTCATTCATTCATTCATCCATTCAAACGTCCACGTCGAGCACATATGATAAAAAATATGGTTATAAGAGGTCACGTCCTCTCACTTCATAACGATTATTTTGAAGAAAATATATCAAATATTTACTTTAAGAAGCTGAAAAATCACACAAGTTGGTTTCAGTTCATAAAAATGATCAGTAATTGATTAATAATTAATACATTTTAGAGTAGAAACATGAAAGCAACCTTCACTTATCAGGAAATAATCAATAACATGGAGATTTTCTTTAATAAAACTGTCTTTGAAGCTTCAAAATAACTCACATTTACTGAGAAATAGTACAAGAAAACTCTGTTTTCCAAACTAAAAACTTTCCTCATTGTTCATGAACAGATATTTGTCTTTATAAGTTTCTGTCCAGTGTTTTCTACATTAATAGATGAGTTCTTTGGTTCATAAAATGTTAAAATGTAAAATATTGATCAGTGTGTTTGTCAAACCTGGAGATGATGATGTTGTCAAACGTCTTAAAAATGATTTCTTTGTTTTATGGAGCAAAGAAACGAGGAAATATTCCCATTTAAGAAGGAAAAATCAGAGACACTTGATTTGATAATGAAGAAAACGATGATCAGAATAGCTCACGAGTGTTTGCACGACAATATCAAGAAAGAAAACTCTCTCTGTTCACAGATATGTGAGAGAAACAAATACAGGAAGTGCAACACTAAAACAGGAAGTCAGACTCTGAACTTCCTGCAGCCCGTGCAGCTGACGTGACAGCAGACAAAATGGCGTCTCTTCCTACCTTGAAGCTGTGCAGCTGGTCGTTGGCGTCCTTGTCGTTCCTGAGGCAGGAGTTGAAGATGAGGAGCTCGGTGTCTCGCAGCCACGCCTTCAGCTCCTTGATCCTCGTCTCCAGCTGCTCCAGGAGAGAGTTGGTGAGCGGAGAGAGAGCCGAGCGCCGGTTCTCTGCGGCGGCAGCGGCGGCGGCGGCGGCGTCACGGCCGCTGACCAGCAGAGCGTTCACGTTCGTTGAGCAGTTCTGCTGCAGGGAGGCGGGTTCTGGATGCTCAGAGAGGATTTTCTGGAGGAGAAAAGAGAAGAGAGAAGAAAAAAAACAAAAAAAGTCGCGTGAGGAATCCTTGTTGTGTCGATATCCCATCATGCAAAGCAGCATATCAATCAATACAAACACAGCCATTAATCATTTACACTCAGAAATGTGAGGATCAATAAGAGGGATGTCGTGTATTTATTGGTAAAGAGTGAACGTTGATGTTGCTAAAGTGCTGCTGCTGCTGAAGATGTCACAGTGAGGATGATCATTACTGTGTGTGTGTGTGTGTGTGTGTGTGAGATTCATATGTTCTGATTCTCATGTAAAACAGCAACATATTACAATTATTTTAATGAACTTTTCCAGATAAATGGAAAGGAAAACCCCATTTGTCACTTAAACATGTCTCTATCTCACTGTGAGACAGACTTTTGTAATCCACTCACTCTCCCACACCAAAGCCCACAGAGAAAATCAGTGATTTTAGCTCACAGGGACACAGGAGCTGCAGTGGATCAACAACTCCTGTGTGTGTGTGTGTGTGTGTGATGTTAAAATCACTGATTTTCTCTGTGGGCTTTGGTGTGGGAGAGTGAGGGAAAAAGTGCTGTTCATACTAGTGTCACAGTGTAAAAATGAAGGGGTGTGTGTGTGTGTGTGTGTGTGTGTCTCAGCAAACAACATTACAAGTGTGTTTGTTCTGTATTGATGAAAACACAAACACACACACACACACACACTCATCTAATTCTGAGTGGGGAATACTTTCTCTCTGCTGCTCACTGTGTCTGACTGTGTGATCAACAGGGGTTAGAAAATTACTCTGCAGAGTTCATCTCACACACACACGCACGCACGCACACACACACGCACACTTGCAGTCAGGGTCTTGTTGTCAGTGGCTCTTGTTTGAAACAGTGATTGCTCAGTTTCTCTTTCTTGTGTGTGTATGTGTGTGGTTTAGCAGCAGCTGCTGTGTTTGTGTGCACCTGGTGAAGAATCTGAGCTTTGTTCATCAACACACGTCTCGTTAAAACAGCACTAACAGGTGGCAACAATAGCATTAGCAACATCCTGCTAATTCAGAGGGACAATAACAGCATTACCAAAGACGGGCTAATAAAGAGACACAACAATAGCATTAGCAACATCAAGCTAATTCAGAGGGACAATAACAGCATTAGCAAAGACGGGCTAATAAAGAGACACAACAATAGCATTAGCAACATCAAGCTAATTCAGAGAGACAATAACAGCATTAGCAAAGACGGGCTAATAAAGAGACACAACAATAGCATTAGCAACATCAAGCTAATTCAGAGGTGCGATAACAGCGTTAGCAACATTGAGCTAATTCAGGGGAACAATAACAACATTAGCAATGTCGAGCCAGCTAATTCAGAGGTACACCAGCCGAATTAGCAACATGGAGCTAATTCAGAGGCACGGTAACAGCTTTAGCAACAACAGGCTAATTAAGATAATACAACATAAATACTTTCAGAAACACAATAATAGCATTAGCGCCTTTTATGAAACATTTATTTATTTATGTGAAGATGTTTTCATGTCAAACCACGAGCAGATGACTTTTGTGTTTTGCTGCTGTTCAAGTTTAAATCTGTGTGACTTTGATCAGCGTGTGTTTTCAAACTGATCTGTTTTGGGGGGTTTTTGTCCACTGACATCGATACTTAGTTACACGACAGGGAAGTTTGTTTCCATTTCACAAACCACAGCAGCTCCACTTCACCTCAGTCTGCCGTCGCATCTTCGCGTCCCTGAACACTTTCAAGGATCAAACCCGTCGCAGCTTTTTCTACAACTTTAACACGAGGCACTGTGAACACTGAGCCCCTGAACGAGCCCTGCGTGAGTCCCTGCTGCTCATTTACATATGTATGTGTTTGTACAAAAGGCAGCGAGTTGTTGGCTGAGCAGCAGCAGCAGCAGCAGCAGCAGCAGCAGCAGCAGCAGCAGCAGCAGCAGCAGCAGCGACTCTCCCTCCTGAGTGGAAACACTATTTTAGCTGAACTGTGGCAGGTAAAACCAGCCCATTAGGCGACGAAGATGGACGATAATAGGACCCCTGATCGCTGAAATGTACCGTTAGCTTTGTTCTCTGAAGAAGAAGCGACGGCGATTACGAGTGTTTGGCAGAGACACAGAGAGAAGGATAAAGAAATAAAGTGTATGTGAATGCATATGAGGCGTCATCAGAGACGCAATTTAAAAAAAGACTGAAACATTTTTCATAAACAAAGGTAACAAAAATACGACTTTCTCTACAGGTGGTTGTTTACATCGCAGACATTTTAAATAAAATGATTAATGAACCGTCTTTAAACTTCTATGTGACAGTCAGACACTTTTTATAATATTAAATACTCACACACCAAACCTCATAGAGAAAATCAGTGAGCTCACAGGGACACAGGAGCTGCCTCGTGTGGTCACTTTGTGTCACTGAAGTAAGTCTGAGTGTAGGATTTGAAATGCCGAATTATGTAAAATAAGGCATTTGAACTTAGTGATGGAGGCAGCAGTGGAAATGTCTGATTTTGTCACATCGGCACGAGGCAGCAGTAGACCAGCAGCTCCTGTGTCCCTGTGAGCTAAAATCACTGATTTTCTCTGTGGGCTTTGGTGTGGGAGAGTGAGTGGATTACAAACTGCAGTTTCCAGGTATCAAGAGCGCACACACACACACACACACACACAGTAGAGTCAGTAAAGGAAAAATAAATCTCAACTATGGAATGAGTTTTTGGCATTTCTTTAAAGTTAAAGTTGAGATAAAGACTCTTGATTCAGTTTCAGCCGCTCCTTACACTGAACTGTCTGAGTTTACTTTGCAGTAATGAGTTTTATTTTGCGATGAAATCAGTGTGCGTGTGTGCAGAGACGGCGAAGGAGCATAAAATGAGAAAACGTGGAAAACGGAGGAAACAAATGAAAAAGATCCAGTGGGAGCAAGTGAAGAAGAAAAAAAAGAAAATTAGCAAATAATAGAGATGAACCAACGAGGAGAGCAAAGTGAAACAGAGGGAGAGAGACAGGGAGAGAGAGGGAGTTATCAGGATTGTTCTCTCTCTCTCTGCAGGTGGACACAGTCGCCCGCTCATGAGTCATGTGACTCCTTTGTTTTTAAACGAAAAGATAAAAGAATACAAACACATGAGCTTCCTGTTAATCCGTGGTTATTTCATGTTTTTGCACTTTTATCAGTCAGATATGGAGCGTTTTATTCCGTGATTAGAGATCAAGCATGTGTTTGTTTTTCCTCTCAGTTTAACATTTATGTGTACATGAGGGTTTATTTACATGATGTCTGTCCTGTCACTCACACACACACACACACACACACACACACACATCACGAGAGATCAAAGAGACTTTTAAAAAAAAAGATTTTCTTCTTCGTTTGTGACGTGTGTGTGTGTGTGTGTGTGTGTGTGTGTGTGTGTGTGTGTGTGTGTGTGTGTGTGTGTGTGTGCGTTCATAAGGACGCCACAGTTCGGAGTCGATGCTCAGGACATCAATTCACGTTAACTCCCAATTTGTGTCAGAGCAGCAGATGCCGACGCCAGCACTGATCTGTCCGTTAATGTGAGAGAGAGCGAGGGAGAGAGAGGGAGTGAGAGAGGGAGAGAGGCGCTAGAGGAAACACGCCATAATACGTTCTTATAAACGAGATGAAGTAGGAAAGTGACAGCAACAAGTGGTTTCTTAGCAATGATGGTGAAAAATAGATGGGAGACCAAAAACCTGGTCCTAATGAGGCAGAACCTCATTTCTGAGGAACTGGTTAAAGTTTAGTTTGACTAAGATTTGAACTGTGGTTAAGGTTAAGGTTAGTGATGACACTTTGTTTAGTCAATGCAGAGTCCTGAGAAGAATAGCTGCACAAACCTGTGTGTGTGTGTGTGTGTCAGTGATAGAAGTTTAATCACAGTCTGGTTACTGTGGTGGAAGCACACACACACACACACACACACATATGTTAATGTACACATGTGTAAACCTCCAATAGCTTTGTATGTGTGTGTGAAATGATAATGTGTGTGTGTCATCTATGATCACACACACACACACACACACACACACAGATGGTGTTTGCTGGTCCTCAGATATCTGCTCGTGTGAGTGAACGCAGCTCGTCGATTGGAGTTTGTTTCTTCGCAGGAACAAAGTGGCAGCGTCACCTCTTGTCGAGACGCCATCGCCGTCGCCAGCTGTCAGCGGCGCCGCAACGCTGGAATTAATCATCACGCCCGGCTAAAGACAAACAACTGCTGCCGACGTGACCGCCGGCACAGCCAACAACCACCGCGCGCCACGCCGTCTGTCAAGTCTTTCAAACACTCACAAAAGTCAATTTCCTCCTGAACAATGTTGGACGACGGACAGCTGCGGGGTTGGACGTGGACAGACATCAGACAGAGGACGGGACAGTGAGGACGTCTTTGATTGAAAAACAAAGGAGGACGACGAAGACTCCACTGCAACTCCCATGATGCTTTTCAGGAGGGGAGGAGTCACAGTACTTATAATCAGTGTTGGGTAGTAACGCCGTTACTTTATTCAGTAACTAATAATGTAACGTGTTGTTTTTTGTTTTTTATATATACAATATATATATATATGTATATATATCTATATATATATAGATATATATACATCTATATATGTATATATATATATATATAGATATATATACATATATCTATACATATTTATATCTAGTCACAGATATATACGTGCAATGCATAATTAGGAGCATTTAAAGATACGATACGTGATTTCATGATATGGAAATTCTGAGACAACCTATAAATTAGAACATGTTAAGTCTATCTGTCCATCCGTCCATCTTTCTGTCCCCGCGCTCTCTCTCTCTCTCTCTCTCTCAGCCACAGCAGCAGCTTCATTTCTTCACTGAGCTAAAACTAATTATCGTCCTCATGTTCTGTATCAGATCAGTGCTGATTAGACTAACGTTACACACACACACACACACACACACACACACACACACACACACACACACACACACACACAGTGTCACAGTGCTTCTCTCACTCCTGAGCTTCTACAACTAAAACTGGTTCCACGTGTGTGTCAGGTTGTGTATGTTAGTGTGTGTGTGTGTGTGTGTGTGTGTGTGTGTGTGTGTGTTACCTGCAGCTGGTTCCACGTGTGTGTCAGGTTGTGTATGTTAGTGTGTGTGTGTGTGTGTGTGTTACCTGCAGCTGGTTCCACGTGTGTGTCAGGTTGTGTATGTTAGTGTTAGTGTGTGTGTGTGTGTGTGTGTGTGTGTGTTACCTGCAGCTGGTTCCACGTGTGTGTCAGGTTGTGTATGTTAGTGTGTGTGTGTGTGTGTGTGTGTGTGTTACCTGCAGCTGGTTCCACGTGTGTGTCAGGTTGTGTATGTTAGTGTGTGTGTGTGTGTGTTACCTGCAGCTGGTTCCACGTGTGTGTCAGGTTGTGTATGTTAGTGTGTGTGTGTGTGTTACCTGCAGCTGGTTCCACGTGTGTGTCAGGTTGTGTATGTTAGTGTGTGTGTGTGTGTGTGTGTGTGTGTTACCTGCAGCTGGTTCCACGTGTGTGTGTGTGTGTGTGTGTGTGTGTGTGTGTTACCTGCAGCTGGTTCCACGTGTGTGTCAGGTTGTGTATGTTAGTGTGTGTGTGTGTGTGTGTGTGTGTGTGTGTGTTACCTGCAGCTGGTTCCACGTGTGTGTGTGTGTGTGTGTGTGTGTGTGTGTGTGTGTGTGTGTTACCAGCAGCTGGTTCCACGTGTGTGTCAGGTTGTGTATGTTTGTGTGTGTGTGTGTGTGTGTGTGTGTGTTACCTGCAGCTGGTTCCACGTGTGTGTCAGGTTGTGTATGTTAGTGTGTGTGTGTGTGTGTGTTACCTGCAGCTGGTTCCACGTGTGTGTCAGGTTGTGTATGTTAGTGTGTGTGTGTGTGTGTGTGTGTGTGTGTGTGTTACCTGCAGCTGGTTCCACGTGTGTGTCAGGTTGTGTATGTTAGTGTGTGTGTGTGTGTGTGTGTGTGTGTGTGTGTGTTACCTGCAGCTGGTTCCACGTGTGTGTCAGGTTGTGTATGTTAGTGTGTGTGTGTGTGTGTGTGTGTGTGTGTGTGTGTGTGTTACCTGCAGCTGGTTCCACGTGTGTGTCAGGTTGTGTATGTTAGTGTGTGTGTGTGTGTGTGTTACCTGCAGCTGGTTCCACGTGTGTGTCAGGTTGTGTATGTTAGTGTGTGTGTGTGTGTGTGTGTGTGTTACCTGCAGCTGGTTCCACGTGTGTGTCAGGTTGTGTATGTTAGTGTGTGTGTGTGTGTGTGTGTGTGTTACCTGCAGCTGGTTCCACGTGTGTGTCAGGTTGTGTATGTTAGTGTGTGTGTGTGTGTTACCTGCAGCTGGTTCCACGTGTGTGTCAGGTTGTGTATGTTAGTGTGTGTGTGTGTGTGTGTGTGTGTGTTACCTGCAGCTGGTTCCACGTGTGTGTGTGTGTGTGTGTGTGTGTGTGTGTGTGTTACCTGCAGCTGGTTCCACGTGTGTGTCAGGTTGTGTATGTTAGTGTGTGTGTGTGTGTGTGTGTGTGTGTGTGTTACCTGCAGCTGGTTCCACGTGTGTGTGTGTGTGTGTGTGTGTGTGTGTGTGTGTGTGTGTGTGTGTGTTACCAGCAGCTGGTTCCACGTGTGTGTCAGGTTGTGTATGTTTGTGTGTGTGTGTGTGTGTGTGTGTGTGTTACCTGCAGCTGGTTCCACGTGTGTGTCAGGTTGTGTATGTTAGTGTGTGTGTGTGTGTGTGTTACCTGCAGCTGGTTCCACGTGTGTGTCAGGTTGTGTATGTTAGTGTGTGTGTGTGTGTGTGTGTGTGTGTGTGTGTGTGTTACCTGCAGCTGGTTCCACGTGTGTGTCAGGTTGTGTATGTTAGTGTGTGTGTGTGTGTGTGTGTGTGTGTGTGTGTGTGTGTGTTACCTGCAGCTGGTTCCACGTGTGTGTCAGGTTGTGTATGTTAGTGTGTGTGTGTGTGTGTGTGTGTGTGTGTGTGTGTGTGTTACCTGCAGCTGGTTCCACGTGTGTGTCAGGTTGTGTATGTTAGTGTGTGTGTGTGTGTGTGTTACCTGCAGCTGGTTCCACGTGTGTGTCAGGTTGTGTATGTTAGTGTGTGTGTGTGTGTGTGTGTGTGTTACCTGCAGCTGGTTCCACGTGTGTGTCAGGTTGTGTATGTTAGTGTGTGTGTGTGTGTGTGTGTGTGTTACCTGCAGCTGGTTCCACGTGTGTGTCAGGTTGTGTATGTTAGTGTGTGTGTGTGTGTGTGTGTGTGTGTTACCTGCAGCTGGTTCCACGTGTGTGTCAGGTTGTGTATGTTAGTGTGTGTGTGTGTGTGTGTGTGTGTGTTACCTGCAGCTGGTTCCACGTGTGTGTCAGGTTGTGTATGTTAGTGTGTGTGTGTGTGTGTGTGTGTGTGTGTTACCTGCAGCTGGTTCCACGTGTGTGTCAGGTTGTGTATGTTAGTGTGTGTGTGTGTGTGTGTGTGTGTTACCTGCAGCTGGTTCCACGTGTGTGTCAGGTTGTGTATGTTAGTGTGTGTGTGTGTGTGTGTGTGTTACCTGCAGCTGGTTCCACGTGTGTGTCAGGTTGTGTATGTTAGTGTGTGTGTGTGTGTGTGTGTGTGTTACCTGCAGCTGGTTCCACGTGTGTGTCAGGTTGTGTATGTTAGTGTGTGTGTGTGTGGGTGTGTGTTACCTGCAGCTGGTTCCACGTGTGTGTCAGGTTGTGTATGTTAGTGTGTGTGTGTGTGTGTGTGTGTGTGTGTGTTACCTGCAGCTGGTTCCACGTGTGTGTCAGGTTGTGTATGTTAGTGTGTGTGTGTGTGGGTGTGTGTTACCTGCAGCTGGTTCCACGTGTGTGTCAGGTTGTGTATGTTAGTGTGTGTGTGTGTGTGTGTGTGTGTGTGTGTTACCTGCAGCTGGTTCCACGTGTGTGTCAGGTTGTGTATGTTGCAGTGGAAGTTTCCCGGCAGCTCGGCTCCGCTCCTCTTCAGGGACTCGGCTCGGCCCAGCAGACTGGTCTTCTTACTCTCCATCATCATCAGCTCAGTGTGGCTGCTCTGGAGACACACACACACACACACACACACACACACACACACGTCAAACACACAAACACACACAAATCTATAGACTTTACGACTTTTGTGACAGCTGTGCGTCCATAGAAGGACACGTGAAACATTGTGTTTTTAGTGGGTTATTTCTGCTCCTGTGTCGTCCCGTCGTCCTCTCAGTGTGGTCACATGACTCCTGACACTTCTTCCCACATGAGTTCATTCTCCTCATTCTCCTCTCACGCTGGTGTGGTTTTGTTTTCTAGTTCTTTTTCTTCTTATAACTCTCTACAGTCCAGACTTACATTACATCTCAAAAACCTGTAATTACAGCTCAAAGTTCTTCCACACAGATTAAAGTCGTCCTCCGTCCTCTTCTTCTTCTTCTTCTTCTTCTGATCATTTCCACTGATGTGATTGCATACGTTTATTTGAAAGTCCACAGGTGTTGAGTTTTTGTTTTGCAGTTTGAAACAGAAGCCGATCTGTTTTGGTTTTTTCTTTTCTCTTTAATCGTTGTTTTTCTCCAGCTCGTCTCATGATGAAATGTTCCGGGATTCGCGGCAGTTGTTTTCCCGCTCTCGTTCTTCTTTGACCACATTAAACAAGAGGTGAAAGCGTCGCGGCTCCACACACTCTCAGGAATCAAACAGCAGCAGCAGCAGCGTATGCTTGTGTGTGAGTCGTGTGAGGGAAACACAGAGGAGTTCTCCGTCACTGTTTTAAAGAAACTGTGGAGAAAGATCTCACCAGTATTTTTGCGACTGCATTAATCTTGGTGTAAATTTAAGTCTAAAAGTCGTTTAGCGAAGAAGCGCGGGAAATTGGAAGTGGGAGTGGCTAACGAACATGAAAAAAACGCTTTTATCTATGAGGTGATTTTTTTTTTGAATGTTTCACGTACACGTGTTAATCCCGTCAGGACAGTCCAAACAGTCAATGAGGACTTTGCCGTGAGTCCTACAGGAAGTTGAACGAACTCGTCCCGGTTGATTTCTGATTTGACCTTTTCTATCTTTAACGTCGCTGTGCCTTTAACTCTGTAAAGCACTTGTTTTTAAATGTGCTCGTCACTTTTTAAAGTTGACTTGACCTTTGGGGTCAAACCTCGCGGACCAGACCTGGACTCTCAGACCTGGACTGTCAGACCTGTACGGGTCCTGGTTCTCTGGTCTTCGTGTCCTTGTGTATTCTGTGAATCCCTTCATCTCCCTCCCTCTCCTTTTGTCCTTGTCACTTTATTTACAACTTTCCCTCCATTTTTGTCTCATCCCTTCTCCGTCTTTATTTCCTTTACTGTATCACGCCCCTCCCCCTCCCCCTCCCCCCCGTGTTCCCCCCACTTAATCCATCCGTCTCTTTCCGTGTCACTTTCCATCTACGTCTTCCTTCTTTTCATCTGTTAGCGTAACTCTCCTCCGACGCCTCCGTCCTCTCTCTCTTTTTTTTGCCTAATTCCCCTCCTCCTCCTCCTCTTTTCTCTTTCTCCTCTTTTCATTTTCTGCATCGATAGCTACTTGATTCTGCTTTTCCCTTGTCGTTTATCATTACCGCCCGCCCCCATTTGAATATTTAAATGTCTCTTCTCTCACTCTGTGTGTGTGTGTGTGTGTGTGTTTTTGCTGTGCTGTCATCAGAGAGGCGGCGGCCATTTTTCAATGTCGGCGATTCTGATGGAGATGCTATCGCTCGGCGCTTCACGGCCATCCATCCCCTTCACTTAGCTAATAGCCGCGCCGCGAGAACGAGGGATGGACGGCCGGGGGGAAAAAAGAGACGAGTGGAAGGTAAATATGTCGGCGTCGCACTCGTCTAACAGTCAGGAAATTATACGATTTATTCGCTGATGGCAAATATTGATTTAGAGGGGGGACGGGGAGGAGGAGGAGGAGGAGGAGGAGGAGGAGGAGGAGGAGGTTGTGTTGTTGTTGTTGTTGTTGTTGTTGTTTGTTTGAAGGATGCCACTGATCCAAAGTCAAAGAAAAGAGGGGGGAGAACAGAAAGATAGACACGCCGATTAAAATGCATGAGATCCCAACTTTCAGATAAGTGCTGAGAGAGGGATCTTAGAGGAGGAGGAGGAGGAGGAGGAGGAGGAGGAGGAGGGGTACATGGATGACTAGCTGTGATGTATTCACGCCTCAAGTCAATCTACATGCAAGGATGGACAGAGATACACAAGCCTGAGGACAGAGAGAGAGAGAGACAAAGGGAGGAGGAGGAGGAGGAGGAGGTAAAGGATGGACAGAGGAACTGACGCTCAGACCCAGATCCTGGTGGAATCCAATACAACAGTGACACGAGGCCTCGACACAAACACACAGGCTCCGCCCACTACGACTCAGTCTCACGAAACACCAGGTTACAAGACAGAAGAAGAACAAGGAGGAGAACAAGGAGGAGAACAAGGAGGAGAACAAGGAGGAGAAAGTCTGAAAAAGAACCTGAATGAAGTTTTGACCTCTCTGGTCTACAGGACTACACGTGGACTCTCAGACCAGTACAGGTCCTGGTTTACAGTTCAGATGGATCCATAAAAACCTCTACGGGTCACATTTGATTTTCATGTCTTTACTTCCTTCACTCATCACTTTCTATTTTTCCTGGTCAGGGTTAACAGGTGTGACCTTTGACCTTCCACTACTTTAAATCAATTTGGACTCATTTTGACTGAAGGTTTGAATCCTCAGTTCAACAAATGTGACATAAATGAATTGACTACATACATGTATATAATGAAAGTATAAACAATGGAGAATTGACAAAATATGACAGTAAATCATTGTATTTTAAAATAACAACATTTTGAGATGTTTTTCTCACTTTTGACTGAAAATATCGGGAGCGTGTCGCTTGTTTCCGTGAAAGAATGTGAAATCCTCGCGTGTCAGACACAAATAAATAAACCTGTACGCAGTCACATCATCGTATAAATCACAGGAGGAGACGGAAATGCCAGCGCTTTCCAAAAAGAGGAATAAACGCTTGAAAAAACCGATGAGAGGGAAAGAGGGGGAGGGGAGGAGAGAGAGGAGGAGGAGAAAATCAACAAGCAATCACAAGTTTAATTTGGTCTCCATATTAATGAGCACGGAGCTGAAATGTCAGCAAAAATGCACTCATACATGAAAAACATTTAATGCATTTTGAACATTAGTTTTTTTTCCGCTCCCTCGTTCTCTTCTCGCAGATTCATCTTATCCGACAAATGAGAGAAGTTTGTCGGAGGCTGCGTAACGGAACCATTTTGTCGTCGCGGAAACTAAAGTTGAGGGGAGAGATAAGACGGCACCTTCATCTTCATCCTCATCATCATTCAACCTTCATCTCCTCTTGTTGTGGTTTTTAATCCCAACACTTTGTCCTTTAAACCGTATTATTCTGACTAAACTAATAATGGCAAAAGACACAATGTAATAAAAATCTGTGTCGGTTTAAGTCTGACATCTTTATCTCACTGTGAGACGGACGTTTGTAAACCACTCACTCTCCCACACCAAAGCCCGCAGAGAAAACCAGGGATTTTAGCCCGCAGGGAAACAGGAGCTGCTGGTCTACTGCTGCCTCGTGTGGTCACTTTGTGTCACTGAAACAAGCCTGAGTGTAGGATTTTAAACATTTGTAGACCAGCAGCTCCTGTGTGTGTGTGTGTGTGTGTGTGTGTGTGATGTGAAAATCACTGATTTTCTCTTTCCTGAGATAACAGTGAGATAAAGACGTGAACGTGGACTTAAACTGAGGGAGATTTTATTATGCAAGTCTTTTGTGAAAGTGGATAAAATCTTCACATCCACTTCAGTCTTTTTTTCTTACATAACCAACACACACACACACACGCACACACACACACACACACACAGGGGAAGAGCGAGAGAGAAAGGAACAGTGCTGTATTCTTGCTTACGTGTGTGTGTGTGTGTGTGTCTCCGGCTGAGATGGATGTTCACTCGTTCTGAAAGAGCAGGAAGTGGCTCACTGCGACCCCATTTATACCGATACACACTTCAACCTGTGTGTGTGTGTGTGTGTGTGTTTGCACTGATGTTTCTATGGCAACACTTTGACATTACATGTACACGTGTGTACGTGTTTCTATGTAACTTTCAGATGTTCTCGTGTCATACTTTTCTATGTTTCCTGAGTGTTTTCCTTCTGTTTGAGACTCTCTCTCTCTGTGTGTCTCTGTCTCTCTCTCTCTCTGTCTGTCTCTGTCTCTCTCTGTCTGTCTGTCTCTCTCTCTCTCTAAACGAGGCGGCAACAAAAGACCCGGCAACACGTTTTAATTGTTGTCGTGGAAACCAGATGAATGAGTGGTTTTGACTGGCCAGTAGAGACGGATCACTATTCAGCCTCACAGCGAGTCACATGTGTGTGTGTGTGGTCATTAGCACAAAGTAAGATGGTGAAATTTTCGAGAGAGACCAAAAACAAAAAAAACAAAAACAAAAAGAGAAAAGTTTGCGATGGAGTCGCAGGAGCTTTTGGAACGCTGTGTGCCGCTGATGTCAGGTGACCTCTGACCCTCTAAGAACCCTGGGAATATTCTCTCGTGGCATGAGCAAAACAATGAGGGGGAGAAAAAAATGAGCACACACACACACTTTATCAAACTGTTGTTTTGCTTTGAGTAAACGTTGTTAGGAAGAAAGGAAGGAAGGAAGGAAGGAAGGAAGGAAGACTCACAGTTTATCATGTCTGAGTCTCATGTGTTTGCATTGTGTACATTTCAAACCTTTACTGAGAAGTCACGTGACCTCTGTAGTGTAAGAGAAGAGAGAGAGAGATCTGAGGGTCAGGGGGCGAGTGAATGAGTGAGTGTGTGTGTGTGTGTGTGTGTGTGTGTGTGTGTTGCTGGGTCCATAGGAAGCTGGACTGACTCACACTATTCACTGTGTGAACAAAGACAGTCTTTTATACAGAGAGAGAGAATGTGCTTGAATGTATGGATGTTTGTGTGTGTGTGTGTGTGTGTGTGTGTGTGTGTGTGTCTTTCACTTCCATTCTCATGATTATCAGTAAATTTAAAGATAAATATATCATGTATTTATTACTATATATATAAAGTGTAATATATATATTTATACATAGATGTATGGAGAGAGAGAGATATTAGAGAAAACCTTATTTGGTGTGTTTTAAAATTTAAACAAATGCAGTAGCAAGGTTCCTTGAATGCATCTCACAGCTGCTGTGGACCCCACATAAGCATTGACAATTATAGGGTTCCATGAATGCATCAGCAGCAGGTGTTTATTTAGAGGACGCTTGTGTGTGTTTGCAGAAGTTTTAAAATGTACAAGGTTCCTTGAATGTGTCTCATAGCAGCCGTGGTCCCCACTGAAGTAATAAACGCATCAGCAGCAGGTGTGTGGTTAGGTGGGACCCTCATGTGTTTTTGCTGTGATATTTACTTGGTTCCTTGAATGCATCTCCAAGCTGCTCCTCTAAATTATAAACACTTTGAACCTTACGTGACGTTAGCTCATAATCTAACAATATTTTTGTTATTTATTCATTCCGATTTTCAGAGAGTGACAATGAAAACATGAAGTAATAAATACATGAATAAATAAAGTAGCAACAACGCAGGAACTTGTATCAAGAGAAGAAGAACGTGAAGATTCATTTGTTAAGTAAAGCTGGAAGTTCTGAATAAACAAAGTCAGAATACACGTTGTTATTTAACATAGCGGTGCTGGTTTGACTGAGACACACACACACGCGCACACACACACACACACACACACACTTTTAAAGACAATTCGATAACTCACGACGATCATCATCATTTTTTATATGTTTCTTCCTCCTATTCTTTTTCTTTGTATGTTCCACTACTATGACATAAATGTAATGTGTGTGTGTGTGTGTGTGTCCAGCCAGAGCGAGTGTGTCGCCTAAATGACAGACAATCTTTATTCTAATGAAGAGGGTGCCAAGGTCAAACGGAGAGTGGGGTGATGAATGGGGAAGACACACACACACACACACACAGAGAGGAGTGTTCTCCCCTTGAGGTGACATTAAACATTATTCTCACGACAAACACTTAAACAAACGTCAGAGGAAATAAAATCTGTTTGCAGGTAAAACAAAAAAACCTGCAGTGTGTGTGTGTACGTGCGTCTTTGTGAGGACATTCTGTCTCACCTTAAAGTGCACGTGTAAGGGTTCAGACTTGGTTTAAGGCTAAGTGTTAATCCAGGTTAAAGTGAGATTAAGGGTTAGGATTAGGCATTTAGTTGAGAGTGTGTTTTTATTTATTTGTTTATTTTCTTAAATCACTGACAGTCACGTGACTCTCATGTGTGCATGGTGACATCACTGTGAGGGTCGCGGTGGGCGGAGCTTGACTGAGCGGTTTGTGGCTCGTGTGTGTGTGTGTGTGTGTGTGTGTGTTTACAGTCGACCTTGTGTGACTTTTAGTTTGACGACGCTCAAACACTAAGAACTACTCTCACGTCCTGTGTGAGATTCCCGCTCGTTTCTGAACGTGTTAGTGTCAGGTTTCAGTCATCAGACGGCGTTCCTGGGAAGACGAACGAGGAAGACGAGGAGGGAGTCTCAGGAGAGACGGGGAGATACAGAGAGAGAGAGAGAGAGAGGGTGAGAGGGAGAGGGGAAAGTTGGTGAGATGCTGCTGAGTCGTGTCTCTTTGTTCTAAAGCAGATATATCCCCGACTTTATCAAGACTGACAGAACAAACGCACAGGAAACAGCCTCCCACAGGACACATAATCCACACACACACACACACACACAGATCAGAGAAGCAGTGAGACACACACACACACATAAAAACCAGTGCGCGTGCACACACACACACACACACACACGGTCATGACAGACAAACACAAACATTTGTGATGACACAGAAAACAAAAATGACATGTGACAATTTCCAACCAGGGACGAGAAGAGACGAGGGTGACGGAACGAGAGAGAAGAAAAGAAGAGGAAAAAGAGGAGAAAATGGAAAATAGAAACAACAGAAAAGGAAAGGAAAAAGAGAGAAGAAAAGAAAGAGGAGAAAGAGGAGAAAATGGAAAATTACTTGAAAAAAGTGAAGAGGAAAGGAAACAAAAGAAGAAAAGAAATAGGAAAATGGAAAAGAAAACAAAAGTGAGAGAAAAAGAAAATGAAA
Organism: Solea solea; assembly: GCF_958295425.1. NCBI lineage: Eukaryota > Metazoa > Chordata > Actinopteri > Pleuronectiformes > Soleidae > Solea > Solea solea. The sequence goes on along the minus strand of NC_081151.1, from coordinate 23,553,532 downwards.
AGAAGTGATGTTTTTATTGTAATCAGGTTTGACATTGGGAATTTTCCGTCGTGTTTTGTAAGAAAACAACAAAAGAACATGTTTTGAGGTGTAAGTGCACGCACACACACACACACACACACACACACACACACAGCAGGTCACTGCCTCTGTGAACTTGTTAAATCATTTATACATCGTGGTCTGACAGTCAGTTCACTGAGTTTTCATGATCTCACTGAAACAACAGGAGTCACAGAAAATAAAGAACAGAGAGCAGAAATAAGACGTTTGTTGTCTGGTGAAGTTTTTCCTTCAGTAAAGACGAGGAAACACTGTAAATGTCTCATATTTCTTTATCACCATTATCAATGTTTAAGAATAACATGTTCATGTCTTTGTCTCACTGTGAGACAGACTTCTCCAACAGGAAACTGAAGTCTGTAAAACACTCACTATCCCACACCAAAGCCCATAGAGAAAACCAGTGGATTTAGCTCACAGGGACACAGGAGCTGCTGGTCCTCTGCTGCCTCGTGTGGTCACTTTGTGTCACTGAGGTCAATCTGAACAAAGGACTTCAAACACCAAAGTGACAAAATAAGACATTAGAACTTAGTGATGGAGGCAGCAGTGGATCAACAACTCCTGTGTGTGTGTGATGTTAAAATCACTGGTTTTCTCTATGGGCTTTGGTGTGAGAGAGTGAGTTTGAAGCTACTTTACTTTCATTTCTCTCCAGTTGTGGATCTTTTCAACTAAAGTTACAAAATCAGATGAGTTTGTGTGTGTGTGTGTGTGTGTGTGTTCAAACAAGAGGAGTGAAATGAAATGCATGATGGGAAACACACACACGTGGAAACATACGAAGTAAATCACACATAAATAAATAAATATTGTCACCATAACAACTGAGTGAGTGAACACACACACACACACACACACACACAGACACACACAGTCCCAGTGGAGCTCAGTTCTCTGCTCGCTTAACAAACAGCGACAAACGACAAAACAGAACATCAGGACGTCTGACCCAGGAAATGTTCTACTCACACACACACACACACACACAGTGACACACAGTCACACACACACACACACACACAGTAACAGAGTGTGCGCAGCAGAGCAGTGTGAGTCTCTGGAGAGCAGAAACCTGGATCAGATTCTCCTGAGCTGCAGGAAGTTTCTTTTGAAGGATAACGAAGAGATTTTTGCCGTTTCCAAGTGTTTTTTTTCTCTCTCTCTCTCTCTCTTATGTTTAGCGAGTGATTTTTTTTTTTTACCTCTCTCTTCCTCAGATTCACATCCTCTCTCTCCTGCTGTCTCAGAGAGATATCTATATATCTATATATATCTATATATATATATAAATATGTACATATGTACACATATATATATATATATATACACATTTAAACGACTCTAAACGCTGCAGTGTAAATGCCAGGCCTGTATGTGGCGCTGTAACACGAGATTGACACCGAATCTGATGTACATTTGTTCCTTTTCTAACAATAAATGATATTTATGATATGTTTGAAAAAACAGAGACATTTCTGCAGAAACACGAGAACTGAGCGAGAACATTTGATAATTGACTAATTTTTAAGTCATAAATGGAATGATATTTGATGAAATGTCATTACATGAAGATCATGATAGTGATAAATGAATAAAAGCAGCTGATTATCGAGGTTTTTGTTGTTATTCCAACTTTATTTTGAAAATCTCAAGCGATCAAGTGTTGTTTTTTTTTCTTTCTTTCTTTTTTTTACTGGTTGTTTAAAAGTGATCACATGATACCTGTCAATCATTTTAAATCTGTGTGTAGAAATCCCTTCATGCTGCGTTTGAGGCCTGGGTAAAAACATGGGACATTTCACTTCTGCTGAATTTGTGGCTGTTTTTTTTCTTTGTCTTCATTTTCCTCCCGTTTCACTTCTTACATCCCAACATTCCTGCCGCCCTCTCCTCTCCAAATCCGTCCTGTCTTTCATTTCTCATCCCTTCTTTCTTCCTCTCCTCCAGGTTTGAGTGTAGAAAATAGAGCTGAAAGTTGCTCAGCTGTTTCCAGAAAAAACAGCGTTTGCTGCAACAAATTACTTTCCTTCTTTTCTTCCAATCATTTTTTTCTTCCTCTTCCTTATTTCTCTCTCTCTCTCTCTCTCTCTGGATGGAGGGAGGATGGAGGGAGGATGGAAGCGTTAACAGCACAGCGAGGATTGCAGCAACAATTACATGTGAAATTAGCCTCGCCTCATAGCCTGCAGTGTAATTCCAGCCTTCTGAGGCGTGGCACAGTCATCTGTCTCTAATTAAAGATTCTCTCTCTCCCTCTTTCTCTTTTTCGGGTTAATATTCATCTTCATTGACTCTCTCTCCCTCTCTCTCTCTTTTTGGGGGTGTGCATTTAAAACCTAATTCAGCAGAGGTCATGGGTTTTAACAGGTTAAACAAATGATTTCCTTTTATTTTTTTCACGTCTTCCTGTGAAATCTCTGCTCCTCTGTGTATTATTTTCATCCCTGTGTCTTTTATTTTCTCACGTTTCTATTTGGATCTACTTTTTTTCCATATTTGTCAGATATTATTTTCTGCTGCTCATCAAGTTTATTTTTATTTTTTAATTTTTCATGTCATATTTTATAAAAAAAAGAAAGAAAGAAAAATGTCTTCTTTCCTCAGGCCAAAATCCAGACTGCTGCCTACTTAACATAAATACTATTTAAAAACACAATCTTTATTATTTACTCTATTTGATTTAATAAGATTTGGTTCAAATGTTTGTGTTTTTACACTCAAAGCTCACGTGCCCCACTTCTGCAGCAGCACTTGAATGCAGCATGTGCTGAGAAACGGAGAATCTTTTATTCGATAATAAACTAAGGTTGTTTTTAATATCACATATGTTTTAAGAGCTGTGTTTTATTTTGAAAATCTACGGCGTTAAAGGTTGCATTGAGTTGAATAACGTGCATTTGTGACATTCATGTACACATTTTTTAAATCTTATTCCGAGTTAACCTCGCTGGTCTGCATCGCTTCACTCACAGAAATGAAAGTGAGAATTCACGTGAGGACAGTGAAGGCATCATGAGGAGAAGAAGGAGAGAGGTTTTTCAGTCAGAGCTCAGAGGATCGACGACTTAAGCCGTCGGTGTGTTTCTCAGGCATGACTCTCTGCTGGAGTATAACCCTCACTCACTCACTCACTCACTCACTCGCTCACTGTGTGTGTGTGTGTGTGTGTGTGTGTGTGTGTGTCTCACTGTTGCCCTCAGGGTTTAAGCTGCAGAGGCTGAGAGTCGACTGTATGTTGTTTTTCATTTCTCTCTGTTTCCATCTCGTGTCTCTGTGCGCTGATCTTCTCCACATCAGTCATTTTAACTTAAAGGGATAATTCGGGGTTTATTGTGAAGTGCGATTGTTGATAACTTAGTCAGTGCTGTGTGCGCCCCCTCTGTGCAGCTTAAGTCCACACAATATGTTAAGAATAATACGTTCACGTCTTTGTCTCACTGTGAGACACACTTTTCCAACGGGAAACTGAAGTTTGTAAACCACTCACTCTCCCACACCAAAGCCCATAGAGAAAATCACTGATTTAAGACACAGGAGCTGCTGGTCTACTGCTGCCTCGTGTGGTCACTTTGTGTCACTGAGCTCAATCTAAATGAAGAGTTTCAAAAGCCTAAGTGACAAAATAAGACATGTGAACTTAGTGATGGAGGCAGCAGTGGATCAACAACTCCTGTGTGTGTGATGTTAAAATCAGTGATTTTCTCTCAAACTCAAATGACCTGTGGGCCACTGACTGCCTCATCTGGTCACTCTCGACTTGTTACAACTTGATATTGTTTGGAGGGCCACATGAAATCGGTTGGAGGGCCACATGTGGCCCCCGGGCCACCAGTTTGAGACCCCTGCTGTATGGGGTTTGGTGTGGGAGCGTGAGTGGTTTATAAACGTCAGTGCATCCACAAAACAAAGTAAACTATCAGTGTGTCTGCACTGAACCACTGACTGACTCTACTTTAATGTATTTTGGAGAAAAAACAAGTATCAGTGTGTTTTAGATGTGAAGTAAATTAATAAACATATCCTCATTATGTTAATAGAAATGAATCTGCTTGTAATTATGTTTCCTTCAGAACATATTTGCTGTTGCAAATTAGTCAAATAGAAACCTAATTTATCAGGTTCACAGGGTTAAACTGGTTTATTTGATGAAATAAAGTTGTCCTCCGTGTGTGTGTGTGTGTGTGTTCATCAGTTCAATGTCTGTCCTTCTGGTTTGGACTATAGATAACCAGACGACCACTGAAAACACAGTGTGTGTGTGTGTGTGTGTCTCTGTGTGTGTCTGTGTGTGTCTGTGTGTGTGTAGCTTTAGACAGAGCTCCTCTGTCGCTCCAACACTGATTGGTTTTGGAACACAGTTAATGAGCAGGTGTGTGTGTGTGTGTGTGTGTGTGTGTGTAGCCCTGCATTCCATCAGAACACCATGGGCTATTTGAAATGAGAATTTAGCAACAGAGAGAGCTACACACACACACACACACACACACACACACACACACTCTCCTGATAGCCACTGTAATTAGTTGGACTCGACTGGAACTCGCCACAGGGAGAGAGAGAGTGAGCGAGTGGGAGTGAGAGAGGAAGACGCTTCAGTGTGTGTGTGTGTGTGTGTGTGTGTGTGTGTGTGATGACTTAATGCAGGGAAATTTCAAATTTTTCAAATCAAACCTTGGAAAGAAACTTTGATTGACTTGAAACCACAGAGGTAAAAAAACACACGTCGCTAAGTAACAATCAGCTGATCTGGAGCTGTGTCATGTGACCACGTGTTGACGTCCACTGACTTCACCGTCCCTCCAGGACTAATAATCTGACATTAACGTACAAGAGCAGAAAATGTCACTTTTTTTATAATCTGACTTAAGTAAAAGTCTTAAAGTTTATCACATTCACTGGACTTGATATAGAATCTAATCTCTACTTTTACAAGTCACAGCATTAAAAAAGGGAGGAGTTAGGATTGAGCCATGGTGGGTTAATGGTAGGGCCAGGTGTCTTTCTACTGGTGGGGTTAGGGTTCAATTCCTGGCTCCGCTCATCTACGTGTGTGAATGTGACTGAGTGAGTGAGTTGTCTTTCAACTGGAAGGTTGTGAGTTCCATTCCTGGCTCTGTGTCCTTGAGCAAAGACACTGAACCCCATGTTGCAGCTTGTGAACGGGTGAAAACTGTAGCTCATCAAGATCATTAAAGCTCTAAAGCTAAAGCTCTAGTAAAAGCTGATAGAATTATAAATAACAAAGTAAAGCACAGATATGTGAACGTTGTACTTGAGTACAGTAACAGGGTATTTGTACTTTGTTTCATGACAACACTGGGATTAAACAAACAAAGACCATGATGCTGCTGATGATGATGATGAAGACGTTTTAAATGTCACTGATTAACATACAGATTCATTCTGATCAATACTTTACAAACTCACAGTCTCTTCACTCTCTTGTTTTCCTCCGCTGTGATTTCTCCTCCCGTGGCTGTTTTTGTTTTGTTGTAATTTAAAGTTTCACTGAAAACAAATTATTTCTTTACGATTAAAAAAGAAAAGAAAAATGAAATATGTATGAGCGTCCACTCACTGTATAACGTCCAGACTTAAACACATCCCTGTTTATCTAAGTGTGTGTGTGTGTGTGTGTGTGTGTTTATCCGCCTGCCTGTCAGTCATAACATTACCACGGTCAGTGAATGCACCACCACCTCCTCCTCTGGGACTCCAGGGGTCAGAACCTTGATCATCTATTGGCTGAACTACAGGAGCCTTGACGTGTGATTGGTTGACAGCAGCTACAAGGTCTGAGGCTTGTTACACGTCCCTGTGGACACACACACACACACACACACACACTCGCTCCTCATTTAAACGAGGGATTCCCAAACTTTTCAGCCTCCAAATATCAGAGGAAGACACTCAGAACTCCTGTTTTCTCAAAGCCACAAACACTTGGACCAAAAATGTCTCCTCACTGTTGCTCCGCCTCCATTTGTCACATTCCTGTTGTTCAAAGTAAACTCAAAACTTCATCAAATCCACACACACACACACACAGAGACTAAAACATGTAAATAAACGAGTGGACAGGAGAGGAGCGTGCGGTTGGTTACCATGGAGACGGCTGAAACCTGAGACACTGCTGCGCGACTCTCGTTTGGTGACAACTATCAAAAG